>NC_140931.1:132942828-133182828 GCF_014529385.1 Adiantum capillus-veneris | reverse complement strand
TATGATTATTTGCAAAGATACCGGGTAAGTTTAATACAACACCTGCTTACTATGTCTAGCCCTAGAGAGCTTGAAGATAGCGGCTTGGATGAGCGCACTATTGATCTTACAAAACATGACGTGCCACCACGACAAACCCCTACATCCGATACAGTGGAATCACAACGGGCCGAGGGGGTCATATCAGCAGAAGATGAAAGAGCCGAGGATGAGGAAAGGTCAAATGAGCATATGGAAGGTGCTAAGGTACAACCGGAGGAGACAATGAAAGAGCCAAGTCAGCCAGTGGAGGATCCAAAAGAGCCTATGGTTGAAACCCAAGATGAGGAAAGCAGGCCTATAGATGAGCAAAAGGATATGGATGAGGAAAGCAGGCCTAGGGATGAGCAAAATGATATGGATCAGGCAAGGATGTATGAGGCAAGCCGATCAACCGAGGGAGACAAAAAGACCTTGGAGAAAACCTTGAATGAGGCAGAAAGAGCCATGGGGGAGACCCCTGATGAAGATGTGAATGATGACTATGAAGATAAAGCGGAGGAGAGCAACAACGACATGAACACTACAGAGACCCAGTATGGACCCTTGCTACCTGTAGATACGGTTGTTCCGGTAATGTCTATTCAAGTATGGAAAAATATGTTCAGCTTCTAACTACTTATATGTACTTGTCAACTTTTACAGAGGTTGATTATCTTGGACGTCAATGGATTGCTGCTGATGCGGGTGCCTCTCAGTGACAGAGGACCCTTTGAGGATTTGCAAACGTTTCGGATGGGAACTTGTCGAGTCGTGGTTCGTCCAGGAACCAAGGAATTTATTCAGTTTCTTCTTCCGCGCTTCAGAGTTGCCATATGGTCTTCAATGCAAAGGCAAAACTTGTCGCCACTAGTTGCAATAGTTTGCAGTGTATACCACGCTCACACGTCAGATTTTGCCTTTTTGTATGATCAAAGAAAATGCGTTACCGTTGAGGGCCACTACCACCCTAAAAAACCACACTTACCTCTTTTGTACAAACCGTTTAGCCAAATCGGTGTACCCTTTGATGCAACTAATACACTACTAATTGATGATACTCCTGAAAAGGGAGAACTAAATCCGCCGGGAACAACTGTCTCACCACCTTCTTTCGAGGGGCATTCCTTCGATTTTTACCTTGAAGACATTCTGATTCCATACTTACAGAAATTGTATCTCAGTCCATTGTTCACGGACGAGTTTGTACTTTCTAATGAATTAAGATGATTCTTCTATCATGTCTTTGTCTTGTCTAACATATATATATATATATATATATATAGAGAGAGAGAGAGAGAGAGAGAGAGAGATTTGACGTGGTAAAGAAATGTATTTCAAGCACACTTTTTCACAGGGCACAATTGAAAAATGAGATCAATAAACTTCATGTCTTGAAAGTCATTTGTATACACTTGGGTTCACAAGAATATCTGTTACATTGACACTACTTCAACCCGACCATCCAACTCTTTGCACAAAATATCTTTTTCCCTTCGCTGCATCACCTTACGGCCAGCTAGGAAAAAGGAAAAATCTGATAGGTCCTTGTCCATTGACTCTTCAATGATGTCATTTCGCAAATGCTGAAGACTGCATAGCTCCCTTATTGTAACCACCAATAGTAGGCCATGCTCTTTATCAATCACTTCCACATCCACAGTAGGATTATCTTCCAAACCTGCAGAAACCTGGTCCATAGGAATGTACTTACCGTTTAGCATTTGTGATCGCATATACCAAAATGAGAGTAACAGTGATTGGCTTGCAATCATGTACTTGACAACTAGAGTATCAAGCGCGACCTCGCACCGTAAACCAATCTCTTCCTTTGCATACCATCCTTTGTCAAGAAGTTTGTCACAGGATGACTGCTAAAATGACTTGCACATGAACATAGTTTTTGTAACTCGGATGTTGTAGCTATGAAACAGCTCTATGAAGAGTGCAACAGGACAAAAGTTTGCAATTCTAACCAGTTTGGTAGGAATAGAGCTACGTAGAGACCTTTGTATATCCTTGTAGAGCTTACTTCGCATTGCCTCCACCATTGTTTCCTCGGGAACTGGCCAGTCCACAGTGTTCCAATCGGTTGGTAGAGGCACTTTCACCAACATGCCATTCTTATTCCCTGAGCTGAGTTGGTAAAAGTGGTCATAAAAAAAGATTCCCTCATCAGCCAGTCTTTTGCTGCTCCTCGCTGAGTACTGTAGAGAACCAATGTGGGCATGAACAACATGGAAGAGGCCTATTATGCACTCCACAGGCTCCCATTGCTCATAAGAAGAGGGATAAACATCTGCAATATATATAAGAAGAGTTAAACTAAGAGTATCAATAAGTACAAATGACAAATCTAATGTAATTGAGCTGTGAAGAATGGAGACATTACTCATAACAAGCGGGAGAAACATTGCAAAATATATAAGAAAAGTTATAATGAGAGTATCAGTAAGTTCACATGTCAAGAGTACTTACAATTGCAACGTGGTTGATGTATATCTGATACATTTCCACCGTTTGCTATCACCTCAGGATGGGTAAACACATGCTGAACAAGAACTTCCTTTACAGATCTTTTGCCGATTTCAACTTTGAAATCCAACACTCTGGCCTTCCATGCTGAGCGGTAAACATTGATACCACTAGACCTCTTGGGTCTTCTTGGTTGCATGAGGACCCATGAACCTTTGTTTATCCTTTGTCCAACCCATTGGTTCTCTGCACTTATTGAAGCTGGTATTGTAATTGAGGATATGCTACTACTTGGCCTTCTAGGCAAAGTGCAGTTGTTGGTTGTTAGTGTGAGAGACAGTAAACACCTGGAGGCTCTTGGGCGAGAAGATGTGGACGCCATAGCTCTCAGAGAAAAGCTTTAGTGGAGGGAGATTCACTTTGAAAGCATTCTAATGGAGGGAAAGTGTTTTAGAATTCCAATATCTTGTGCGGGCTTAATGGTCACCCTCCAGTACGTTAATGACCATAAGAGAATATCAGAAGTGGGACCACATGCAAGCACCTAAAAGCTCGGTAAAAGGAAGGAAATTACTATCCTACAATCCTAGTTTCGTGAAAGTTTTATGCTATTTTCCTATTTTTTGAGTCTTTCCACGTACTTTCCTACGTAACGTAGCCTTCATGCTCATTGGACGCGCTCTATTTTTCTCTCTCTTCATATGGCCCTCCAAATGACCTCTGAAATTTCCTAATGGATACTCCCTGATTTGTCGTCGTGCTCTTCTAGGGTCTTGATCTCTTTCTTGACTCCTCCCTTGCTGTATTAAGTGGACAGACAAATTCTGCAGTTGGTCAGTAATATGCGCCAACATATCTTGTTGGTCATCTCTTACCCCAAGAGCCGATGGTGGTGGTGGAATGGTGGTTGTCGTAGTTGCTGGTCGACGTGATGTTGTTTCTGTTGACTCGGTTTCTTTGGCTTTCATTCGCAGCTTCTTGTCCTTAAGGCGAGCAATCTCAACGGCTAACTCGTACGTAGCCAGGAATCTACCTTTCACCTTCTCCTTGAGAAGCGACCATAAGCCATGCGTGAACCAATCTTTTTTTAGGAAATCGGGTGCAGCTTCCTCCCTTGCCAGTGACTCAACCCACCGTTCCCACAAATCCACAAATTTGGACTCATAGGTGGCATATTCTAAAAGACCCTCCTGCTTCAAGTCCCTCAACTTGTCCCACAACTTTTCTGAAGTGGTACCTCTCCCAAAGCGCCTCTTAAAAGCGGTTTTTAAGGGTTCCCAGTCATCCTTGGTTTCTTGTGGAAGTGCATTGTACCATGAACTAGCTTCTAGCTTCATGAGATGCTTAAAGATTCTAACCCGGGATTCATCCGTATCTTTGTTGCTCACTACACATGCTACTTCAAAGTCATCTAGGAAGTCTGTTACCAAATCCTCCCCCTTCTTTCCTTTAAATGTTGGAAATGCTACACTTGCCATGATTACTGAGAGAGAGCTAGAAAGACACACTGCTTAACTTGCAAAAGTTTTTTCTTCTTTACAAGGAGGCGTGTATACCCTCTTATACTAGGACATAGATTAAAACTTCAAACGGTACATTGCCTTGTACCAAAGGTAGGACAAATGGTTGATCTGATGCCAGAACCTCAAAAAATCGCTCCCCACCCATCATGGTGTCAATGACGTGCTGGTAGTGAGCCTTCAAATCCAGTATTACCTTGATTGAGCGTACACGTGTTGCTATGTGTGATCTGTCTTGAGGTAGGTTGTACTGATTCATGTGAAGCTTAGAGGTGCTTAGTCACTGTCCAAGCTTGTGGGAGAGGGTGGTGTTCTTTCCTGAAACAAACTCAGTAGATCCCTAGTTTCTCTAGTGAGAGTGTGAGCCAATGATTCCGTTATCTGTGCTGCAGCATCAGGTGCGACTTGAAAACTGACTGTGATAATTACCTCGGTGACTTGAGTTACCCGATTCTCAAAGTAGAATAGTGTTGATTCTCTATTGTGTAGAGCTCCTTCCATTTTGTTGTTGTGGGTTGGTTGTAGGTTGCGGACATGGTTTCGACCTTCTCCTTCTTCTTCTTGGCACTTGGCCTATGTATATCCACTGGGTTTGGCGTGTTGGTTGACTCTCCCACTGCAAATCGATTATCGTTACACCCGGCACTCGAGCTTCGATGGAGATGCAGAGTTCGTCTAGTTGTGCTTGGAGCTCTTCTTCTTCTGTCGTCCAATTAGCAAATCCTGCTAGCCATTCATCCATTCACAATAGTTTAGGGGTTTCAGTCTTGTAAACTGAAGGGTTTCATAAAAAGATCCTCAGTGGGGGCACCAAATGACGGGAGCAAAGCGAACCCCGAACCCCGACGGCCTCTAAAACACCGGGGACCGAATGGCGCGCCTGGAGCGTGTCATGGTAAAGCAAACAGGGGGCACCACCTAGCTTCAGCGGCTAGGACGCAAACAACACACCACCATAACAAAGTTTTCATCCAAGAGAGATGGATGCTTGGGAGTAATGATGAAGAGGAAAGGGAATGAGATCAAGTGAGAGAGAGAGAGAGAGAGAGAGAGAGAGAGAGAGAGAGAGGGAGGGGGTGTAGCGGCTTAGTACTTAGGCACCACAAAAGGATGGCGAATCCGCACACCCTTCACACATACACAAGCTCACTCCAAACACAAGACTAGGTGGCGATTCCGCACACCTCACATGGGCAAAACATTGCAAGAAAACATACTCACAAAACCTCAAGCTTTATTTAGAGAATAAGGCGATGAAATGGGGAGCATAGGGTAGGGGAATGAGAAGGGAGAGCGTGGTAGAGCACATGGCGCATAGGTGGGAGTTGATGGCGAAGACTCGCACGAGGGTTATGGCCATCATCCTTCATTTAGTTGCCCTTCATCTTCCATAGCCAAGGGTGTAGAGGTCATGCTCAAGACAAGCATGGTGATTGCGGTGATGGTGATGGTGTGGGTGTGTGTGTGTGCACTAGGCACACACAGTGCATAGTGTGTTCTTTGGTGATGTTGTGTGTGTCCTTAGTGTGATGGTGACCCCTCTTTATATAGGGGAGGAGGGGGGAGAAATTCTAGAATTTAGAAATGAAGAAATCATTATCTACATAGGCCATGTGACTGTGGGCCCCACTTGTCTGGCTGTGTGTATATGTGCCAGAACAGCAGTCTCATGAGAGAGAGACTAAGAGAGAGAGATGGGTTGATGAAAAAAAGTGAGAGGTGACATGGAGAATAAAGTAATTACAAGAGGGGAGAGAGGGGAGTGTGTTCAGAGGTGAATCTGTGTGCAGATGTGTGTGAACACAAGAAAAATCAGGTAACCACCGGGTGGGGATGGGTCTGTGGGCACCTTTTTCAGTGAAACTGAGTGTGTGTGAGTGTGGGGGAGGTTATTTAGCTACAAGACAAGAGACATGGCGCCCTTTAGAGAGAGAGGGGGGTATTTGGGTCATGGGATATGATAGGAGAGAGAAAGAGGGGGTGGGGTATACTATTTTGGAAGATAGGGTAAGTTGCATGTGAGTTAGGGTGCATTATTGGTGAGTTATAATGCATTATTGGTGAGAGGTGGGGTAGCTCGAGGGGAGAGAGAAAGGAGAAAGGACAAGGGGAAGAGAGAGGGGGTTGACCTTTTGAGTGGAGGAGAGGAAAAGGGACACCCAGCGGGGCAACAGTGAAGAAAAAGGAGGCAAGGTGGGGATGGGCTACCCCGCAAGCATGAGGTGGCCTATTTTACCTTTCTTATATATTTACATAATCATACGTTATTTTTTTCTTACTTTTTCCAATGCCTTTTATCACTCCCTCCCTAAGAGGGGGTTTTCATGGGGTGGGGACGAAAGAAAAGGGGTATGGGAGCTTGGCTTGGGAAAAGCCCCCATCAGCATGTGTGTATGCGTGTGTGTGTGTGTGTGTATGCATGTGTGTGTATGCGTGTGAAAAAATCAAAAAACATAACAACAAAACTTACATGGAATTGAAGCGCTTGTTGGGAGAGGGTAGGAGAGGGTAGGAGAGTGGAAGAGTAGAGATGGTGGAGAGTGGAAGAGTAGAGATGGAGGTAGAGCTCAAGGTTGTGAGGTTCACACTCTTGGCTTCTGTGGAGAAGACGATGAAATTCAAATTTTAGAGCTTTGAACTTCGCGGGGCACGCGGGTGTTCCTATTTATAAAAAATTTTGAAAATTGATTTTCCGCTCCTATTACTGCAAGCATTACCACGTGTCTTACCGCGCTGATTACCGTGCCGCCGCCCTATTTGCTTGGTTCTGACCCAAGTTGAATTTATGATGTACCCACGTCCATTGGGAACAAGTGGATTGGAACAGAGCATTTAATGTTATCAGTAAATGTTTTGTATCCTAACCCACATCATCTGTCTCCAAGACTATGATCCCCATGACTGAAAGAAAAAGCAAGCCAAAACTACTATTCAAAATTGATCTGTATTTGGTGTCATCACCAAGAAAATATTGAGCCTCGAGTATCCCTCAAGGTCTCTATTTGCTTGGTTTTGTCCCGTGCGCTAATGTCATAATAGGTGACATCACTAGAGTCAGAACCAGGCAAATAGGGGCCCCAAGAATCTCCGAAGGGCCCTATTTGCTTGGTTTTGACCCAAGTTGAATTTACGTTGTACCCACGTCCATTGGGAACAAGTGGATTGGAATAGAGCATTTAATGTTATCAGTAAAATATATATAGGCCTACTCACTCACTATGCCCAAACATAGCATTGAATAACAACTCAAGCATGGTCATATAAGGATTAATTATTCATCCCATGCGGTGGGAGACTTCTAATCTTACCCTAAAGACCACTCTTGGCCCTTGGAGTGTTGTTCCCCTTGTGATCTAACCCCGTAACGCAGTGGCTTCGATGCGCACACAGTTAACATCACACCAGGCAAGGGGAAGAGAGAGAGAGAGAGAGAGAGAGAGAGAGAGAGAGAGAGAGAGGGAGGGAGAGAGAACCTGTCTCTGCAATATCCAATGACGCCACGTTGGATGGTGATGTTGCAGGTCGCTGAGAGCAAGAACCAGAAGGTGGCCAGGAGGGAGAGGAACAAAAGGAGAAGGCAAGGGCAATGATGACGCGGCAGCAAAGGACTCAGATTAGTGGAGGTCGCTCAACACAGGATCGCGAGAGGTCGCCAAGGGTAAGAGCGCATAAAAGGCGAAGGCAAGGGCGATCTGTTTGTTCTACTTGGAGATGGAGATGGTGACTGCAACAACGATCGGCGTCTGACTCTAAACGGTCACTCGAAAAAGGCATGTGGGTTGTGCTCACAAGGACAACCAGTAATAAACGGGCTCAAATTCCCATGCAGTATGATCTACCAACCACACTCTTGGGTGTAATCATGCGCATAAGTGAAGTGGTCACCCTTGTCAAGGTAAGCATTCTAAGTTTAGAGGCAGTACCCCCACCAAACATTTTAACTATACTCTCACCCCAGATGAGTGTTGTTTTGCCTCTTTTCGCATCCTCTACTGCCCAATGTTTTAACTCTGCCCCCATCGATGCTACCCAGTAAGCAAACCATCTCTTTTGTGGTCCCAACCCTTTTTGTGCATCTCCTCTTAATCTCTAGTGCTCCTCCTCTTACTCTTGTTCTACAGTGCTTTAGTAACACAGAACTCTACAGACAGTGAAGAGGTATGCTACTACACTTTTGTGCACTTGTATTTTGTGTGGTTAGTACCAAGCGAATAAGGGAAGGCAAACTCTGTTCGTTGCACCTATTTGCTTGGTACTGACCATCGTCTTTATTAATGATGTTTGTTATTACACTTTTCTGAGGTCAGTACCAAGCGATAAGGAAAGGCAAACTTTGTTCGTTGCACCTGTTCGCTTGGTACTGACCACAAAAAATATTAATGATGTTTACTATTACACTTTTCTGAGGTTAGTACCAAGCGAATAAGGGATGGAAAACTCTGTTCGTTGCACCTGTTTGCTTGGTACTGACCTCAGAAAATATTAATGATGTTTTCTATTAAACTTTTATGAGGTCAGTGCCAAGCGAATAAGGGAAGACAAACTTTGTTCGCTGCACTTGTGCGCTTGGTACTGACCTCAGAAAATATAAATGATGTTTGCTATTATACTTTTTTGAGGTAAATACCAACCAAATAAGGGAAGGTAAACTCTGTTTGTTAATGCACCTGTTCACTTGGTACTGACCGTTGTCTTTATTTATGATGTTTGCTATTATACTTTTCTGAGGTCAGTACCAAGCGAGTAGAGGCAATACAACCGTATTTGGTGCACTTCTTTGCTTCATGCTAACCCTTGAAATCTTAAGTCCCTTTGCAACAAATGACAGGTCATTTTCTGTTATGCTATTTGTAGAGATGTCTCGTGCAAAGGCCATGCCTAGAAGGGCAACAGGTGACTCTTTGAATCCTCAAACAAGAAGACGCCAATATGAGGCGCACAGAGGTGTACTGCAAGAGCTGCAAAGGATCAAATGACACATGCAACCGTCCATTCCACGGCTTCCTTTCCAGCGAGTAGTATGAGAGATTTGCGAGCAGTGTAGAGTCGGCATGCGATGGGCCAGTAGTGCACTTCTCTATCTGTAAGAAATTGCAGAAGACTACCTTGTTGAATTCTTCAGTGATGGATATATCCTGGCTGCCCATGCACATTGCGTTACTATCATGCCATGGGATTTTGACACTCTTCAGAGGCTACGCTTCTACTACAATGGGCTGGTTTAGTCAGTACCTATCCGGGATAGTAGAACCATAGGTATTCTTAACATCCCCCCTCTCCATCCTCCAAACAGAGCCTTCTAGCACTGGATTAAACCACAGAAGGACACAATCACGGGTCGGGAGGAATGACACAGATGGGCAAGCTGAGCCAGTCAATGAGGGGCATGAGCAGGCCAGGTTGGACCTTGAGACGATCATTGAATAAACAAAGACAATTATGGAGGAACCAGTTATGAAGAAAAATGAGCAAGGCATGGAGGATCCGGAGCCTGTGCCTATAAGGAAGGATCCTATGCCTCTAAGGGAGGAGCATGTGCATATTAGGGAGGCGCCTATGCCATTAAGGAAGGAGAATGAGGCAGCCACGAATAAAGCTCAAGAAAGGCAAGGGAAAGGCTCTGCTTCACAAGGGCCATCCAACGAGGAGCCTTTATCAGAGGAGTTGATTATTTTAGAGAAAATCAACGAAGAGAACGAAGAGGAGTTGCAAGTTCTGATCAGCACAACACCTCTGCATGCACAAATATTGCTGCCTGGCAGTGACAGCCCGTTAAAATATCTTAAGTCTAATCTCTGCCATTGATTCATGTTAGGCATGCTATCTCGCTTCTGTCTGCTGAGGTTCAGAACAAAATATACGTAATAGATCCGTTGATCTCGCCTATGCTGCAGAACAGGAAAGTTTCCTTTTTGGCTCTGATGGGCTGGTTAGCAGAGTCAATTTTGATCTAGCACATTTTTTGGTCACTGCATACAATCAATCGTGAGTTTCTTCTTGCCTTGTAAAAACCATGTTGGATTTAGGATCTTTCTTCTCATCTTTGATGGTTTTGGTGTAGTGATCATTGGAGTCTGTTGTTATTTGACATTGAAGATAAGATTGTCTACTACGTAAACTCTGGGCAAAGCAGGTTGTTTCATGGTCGCGTAAAAATGTAAGGCACATCTGGGTACATTTGGAAGTAGTGTCTTTTTGTAATGTGTTACTGACTCAAGTGGTTACGTATGTAGTGCCGCGAAAAAACTTATATGCTATGTAGAGCATGTTTTGTTAGAACATGATCTAGGGACTACCATCCGGCACAAACGGGTAACCGTTCCCACGCAGGTTGATGACTATAGATGTGGCTGGCGAACTTGTTTGAATGCCTTGTTGCTTCCTCAGTCATTTTGGATGTACCAAACGAAAGTAATAGTGTTGTTTCATTGTTTGTTTGCTGCAATGTTTGTATTAAAAGAAGCAACATCTTTACTTACTTTCCTATTATCACGCTTCTACAGGAACTTCAATTACATAACTACACCCCCAACGATGTGCGACATTTTTCTATAATGGCCATCCAACATATTATAATCTAGGTAAACAGACATACAAGAGAGGAAGAGGCGAGTGTTAGGAAATATGACGTAGCTAAATAGATATTTGAGTAGATTACTTAATGGAGAGAGATAGATTTCACACACAAGAGATTATAGAGTAGAGAGAGAGAGAGAGAGAGAGTACACACGATATACGTGGTTCACCCAATGTGGGCTACATCCACGGAAAAGCATCCACTCAATGGCTTAGTACTTCAAAACAAGAAGTAGTTTACCAAGGGATTATACCCTTAATAGAGCTCCGGCCTTGCTTCACGCTCACCACCTCACACCCACCTTGTTGCATCAACTTCACACACTATGAAATGTGTGTAGAAATGGCCTCTTTTTATAGGCCAAAAGGGCTGCCCTTTCTCATGAGAGGCAGCCATGTGTATCCGCCCTTGTGTAGATAAGTCCAAATTGGACCATCCAATCCGCCCATGTGTGGTCGCCCTTAAGAAGACAAGTCCGCTTTTGAATTCGGTCATCAGCCCCACCGGCCAACTGACCAGTCGTTTTCCGACCACTTTTCGACCGTTGGCCGGTCATAATATTCCGGCGAAAAGGAATATTCTGATTGGCCGTGAAAATTTCGGTTTTCGGCGAGTGATTTCCTTCACGCACGATGGCTTCTCCTCATAATGGGGGCCTTACAAATGTGCGTTTTTACCACAAAAAATTACAAGAGGTAAATCACGCTCCATACTTAACAGTGAGAGCTCGAGATTGGCCGTGAAAATTTTTGTTTCCGGCGAGTGATTTTTCTTCACGCATGATGGCTTCTCCTCATAATGGGGGCCTTACAAATGTGCGTTTTTACCACAAAAAATTACAAGGGGTAAATCAAGCTCCATACTTAACAATCTCCCACTTGGAGACTGACCTCCAAACCAAACTTGTGACTGCTTTCCATCTTGGCTTCTTATCCTTTAATGCTGATTGAAGGTGAGGAAAAGCTCAACTTCTCCTTGTTGACCACCTTTGTAAACATGTCTGCAGGATTTTCACTTGTATGCACCTTTCCTAGCTTTAGATGTCCCTCTTCCAAAAGAGTGCGTATGAAGTGATATCTCACCTCAATGTGCTTTGTCCTTGAATGAAAGGCTGAGTTCTTTGTAAGATGGATAGTGCTTTGGCTATCATTGTACAAGACACAATTGTCTTGTTTGAATCCAAGCTCTTCTAAGAATCTGTGAAGCCACAGAATTTCTTCGCTTGCCTCCGTCATTGCTACATACTCTGCTTCCGTGGTAGAAAGTGAGACCACTTTTTGCAGCTTTGAATCCCAACTTACTGTTGAGCCTCCAACTGTGAAGACATAGCCAGTAGTGCTCCTTTGAGTATCTTTGTCACCTGCCGTATCTGCATCAGCATACCCTTCTAGAAAAATATCAGTTCCTCCAAAATAGAAAGCATTTGTTGTTGTCCCTTTTAGATACCTAAGTATCCACTTCACAGCTTGCCAGTGTTCTTTACATGGGTTGTCCATGAACCTACTCGTAACTCCCACTGCATGTGCAATATTTGGCCTTGTCCATACATTAGAGAACCTACCGCTGCAGCATATGGAACTTTAGACATATAGGCTATCTCCTCTTGTGTCTTTGGATACATATCCTTCGTTAGTTTAAAGTGACCAGCCAAATGTGTAGAAACTGGTTTTGCATTTTGCATTGCAAACCTTTCTAATACCTTCTTGATGTAATCCTCTTGAGATAGCTTTATTGTCTTCTTCGTTCTGTCCCTTGATATTTTTATACCAAGTATCCTCTTTGCAGCACCTCAATCTTTCATTGAAAAATATTCAGACAGCTCCTCTTTTAGGTCTTTGATGTCCTGCATGTTAGCACTTGCAATCAGCGTGTCATCAACATAGTGACATTAGGATGATGAACTTCCCATCTCCCAAATTCTTCGTGTAGACGCAATGATCTGAGTTTCATCTTCTGAATCCATGATCTAACATCCATCGATCGAACTTCAAGTACCATTGTCTTGATGTTGATTTAATCTATAGAAGCTTTTCTTTAATCTGCAAACCATTTTCTCCTTACCTTTTACTTCATACCCCTTTGGTTGAAGCATGTAAATTTCCTCCTCCAAGTCACCGTGAGGGAATGCCGTATTTACATCCATTTGCTCAAGATTTAGATCATGAGCAGCCACAAGGCTTAAGACAAGCCTAATTGAGTTCATTTTTACAATAGGAGAAAATATTTCATTAAAGTCAATACCTTTCTTTTGAGAAAACCCTTTTACCACAAGACTAGACTTGTACCTTTTCTTCCCATCTTCTTCTTCCTTCAGCTTGTACACCCATTTGTTTTGAAGTGCCCGCTTACCTTTAGGCAACTCAACCAACTCCCATGTTTGGTTGCGATGTAGTGAGTCCATCTCCACTTGCATGCTCTTCGGCCATTCTTCTTTGGATTCGTGTTGCATAGTTTCTTCGTATGATTCCGGCTCTCCAGAATCTGAGATCAAGAGATGATTGAAGGAAGGAACAAACATTTTTGGAGGTCTACTTGCTCTTGTAGATCTTCGGGGAATAGGTTGAGTCTCCTCATTTAGTTGACGTTGTTGCACATTGTCACCGTTTACAGTCCTTGAGTCTTCACTGTCCTCAAGCTCCATGTACTCATCACCTGTTTCTTTTGTTTGTTTTCTTTTCAAGTAATCTTTGCACATATTTTGTTCGTTGAAAATTACATCCCTACTCCTTAAGATTTTACCATCTTCAGGATTCCATAGGCTATTCCCAAAGTCACCTTCTCCATAGCTAATGAAGAAACACTTTTTGGACTTTTCATGTAGCTTTGATCTTAGGCTTCTATCTATGTGCATGAAAGCCTCACACCCAAACACTTTGAGAAATGCATAATTCACCAGTTTACATGTCCATGCCTCTTCTGGAACTCCCCCATCAATGCCGTGAGGGTGACCGGTTGATTAAGTACACAGACGTACTTACACCTTCCGCCCAAAGCTCAAGCGGTAAGCCTGCATGTAACCACATGCTTCGTGCTCGCTCCATGATTGTCATGTTCGTCCTTTCCGAAATCCCATTTTGTTGAGATGTCCTTGGGGTTTTCCTTTGCCTCCGAATGCCATTGCTAGCACAAAAGCCTGGCTGCAATATTCACCTCCATTGTCAGACCTGAGGCATTTAACTTTGGTACCTATTTCGTTCTCCACAAAGGCTTTCCACCTTTGAAATATGGAAAATACATTGGACTTTCTTCATGACATAAACCCATGTTTTTCTAGTCGCATCGTCTCTAAATGTTACATAGTACAATGAGACACCAAGTGATGGTGTACTTGCAGGACCTCAAACATCAGAACGAACCAACTCAAGTTTTTTACTTTTTCTTTCATTTTCTGATATTTGAAATTTTACCCTCTTTTGTTTATCATAAACACAATCTTCATAGAACTCTAACTCCACTTCTTTCAAACCTGGTAGAAGCTTCTTTGTTTCAAGGATTGTTCCTTTCGCACTCATATGCCCAAGCCGGTAGTGCCACACCGCACTGTCAACTTCTATAGTTGTTGCACAAGCTGAAGGTTGCGTGCTAACAGTACACAAGTAAAGTGTACCGACCTTTTCTCCCTTGGCAACCACCAAAGATCCCTTTGAGATCTTCCACTGTTTGTTTTCGAATGCAATGTTGTGACCTTCATCGTCCAATTGTCCTGTAGAGATCAAATTTTTGTGAAGAGAAGGAACATGCCTAACATCTTTAAGCTTCCATTCATCGTTAGCAATTTTGACAAAAATTGTACCTTTCCCGACAACCTCACAAGCTTCATCATCTCCCAAGTATACATACCCAAAATTACCTTTGGTGTAATCTTGGAAATGTTGCTTGTGTGGTGTTGCATGGAATGAAGCGTCGAAATCTACTACCAAGAATTAAACACATTGTCTAATGAGAGAATTACAACATCTTGCTCTACTTTACCTACCATATTGGCCTCCGATGTTGGCTTGTTGTCTTGAGACTCTGTCTCCTTCTTCTTCTTCTTGGACCAGCAATCCTTCTTGATGTGGCCCTTCTTTCCGCAGTTACAACATTCAAGAACTGACTTTGTGCGTGACTTGCTCCGCCTTGAGCGATCACGACCCTTTTGGTTTTTGAACCTCTCCTTAGGCCTTCCTCTTGTTTCCACTGATAGTGCAGCACTTGATGATTCTCCTGTGCTTCTCCTTCACATTTCCTCGCTTAGGAGAACACCCACAACATCATCAAACTTAAGAGTATTTGTGCCAGAGATAGAATTACTTACAGCCACCACAATGCTGTCCCAACTATTCGGTAGAGATGATAGTACAGGGAGAGCTCGCACTTCGTCTCATCGAAATTGATTTTCATCAATCGAAGTTGACTTATATTTGTGTTAAAGTCATTTAGGTGTTCTACAACTGAACCATTCTCTGCCATCTTTAGATTGAACAAGCGCTTCATGAGAAATACCTTATTGGATGCCGGTGGTTTCTTCAAGTCCTCCGTGGTCTTTATCTCCAAAACATTGAAGTCCACCGTTGACGCCAAGCTTTACGGGATTGTTCCCGGTGCCTTTCAATCAAGGCCAATCCATGCTTCATCTTCCATCGTTGCGGGCTTCTTTGCAAGACTGCCTAGTGGCAAATAGAGGTCCTTCTGGTAGAGATAGTCTTCAATCTGCATCTTTCAATGTTGGTAGTTTTTGCCGTTGAACTTCTCAATCTTGAGCTTCCCTTCCTCCGCCATAACTCCCACTCAATTCAAGGAATCCTTTCCTTGAGATAACTTATCTATACGAGCAAACCTTTCTCTGATACCAGTTGTTAGGAAATATGACGTAGCTAAATAGATATTTGAGTAGATTACTTAATGGAGAGTGATAGATTTCACACACAAGAGATTATAGAGTAGAGAGAGAGAGAGAGAGAGAGAGTACACACGATATACGTGGTTCACCCAATGTGGGCTACGTCCACGGAAAAGCAGCCACTCAATGGCTTTAGTACTTCAAAACAAGAAGTAATTTACAAAGGGATTATACCCTTAATAGAGCTCCCGCCTTGCTTCACTCTCACCACCTCACACCCACCTTGTTGCATCAACTTCACACACTATGAAATGTGTGTAGAAATGGCCTCCTTTTATAGGCCAAAAGGGTTGCCCTTTCTCATGAGAGGCAGCCATGTGTAGCTGCCCTTGTGTAGATAAGTCCAAATCGGACCCTCCAATCCACCCATGTGTAGCCGCCCTTAAGAAGACAAGTCCACTTTTGAATTTGACCATCAGCCACCGGCCATTGACTTCCGACCACCGGCCCACTGGCCAACCGACCGATCGTTTTTCGACCACTTTTGGGCCACCGTCCTGCCATAATATTTCGGTGAAAAGGAATATTCCGGTTGGCCGTGAAAATTTTGGTTTCCGGCGAGTGATTTTTATTTTCGGTGAATGATTTTCCTTCACGCACAATGGCTTCTCCTCATAATGGCGGCCTTACAAATGTGCATTTTTACCACAAAAAATTACAAGGGGTAAATCAGGCTCCATACTTAACAGCAAGAGCTGAGGAGATCGAACAGGTTCGCATTGATGAAATGATGCAGTGCTACAATCAGACTCAAGAGGAGGTTAGAAATATGCAAGAAGAAATAAATCAATATTATGCGGACGCCGCAGAAGTAGAGGAATGGGCTACACGTCAACGGCAAGAGCAAGAACAGAGGGAAGCTTCACAGGTGCAAGATGCATGGGAAGCCACAGAAGAGGCCCATGATTTTGAACGACGTGAAAGGATACCCGAGACCAACGTCCCCCGAGACAGAAGTAGGAGCAACCGGGGAAGAGGACAGGGGATCAGTGGCAGCAGTCGGGGGAGAGGACAGGGGACCAACGGCAGCAACCAGGGGAGAGGACAGGGGACCGGTGGCACAAACCGGGGGAGAGGACAGGGGAGTAGTAGCAGGGAAAGGGAGAAATAACTTGCAATTTGTAAAGTTTTGAGACAATGAAAAGTGTACATTTTTAAAACATTGTTTGAGCATCACAAAATGTCTCTGTATTAGTCATTTTGAAGAGTACATCATGGTTTGCATGGCATCAAAGCTCATTGCGTGCACAAGGTATGTGACCTAGCTCCGATGGAAGCAATTAAGTGAAGTGTATTTGAGAGTGACTCCTTGCACAATGTTGTTTTCTCCTTGGGTCTTGGAATCTGAGAAGAAGAAAGAGTTAGATTCTATGTCTTAATGTTTTAAAGACAATCAAAATTCATCCATTTAGTAAGCACATTTCTATTGTTGATACTGAATGCATACAATTCCGGTCCGGGAAAAGTGGAAGTTCTTCACATATAAGATCTACCCTGAGCTGTGCAAGAGTTGTGCTTGACATTGTCTCCATCACAGTAAGTAGGTTGTCTCAAAAGTAGAGCTCCATTGTTAAAGGTTTGTTCTTGAGGCTAGACTCTGTATCTTGCTCGAGTGGAATAAGCTACCTACTAAGAAGATGATATCTAAAATAGTAAAACGACACTATGAAATTTTGAGAGCTTATAATGAACTTGCAAATTATGGACTTCTTTTGCAAAATACATATTTTGCCCTATGACTGTTTCCTATCCCAAATATCATCTAAAAAGTCCAAACAGCTCTCAGACTTGGAAATGAACATTGTTGCGGTAGTTCTTATTTGCTCATCGAAGAAGAAATCTACGAACACTTCAAGAGGCATAAATAGTGTGAGCCGGATTATTTATGCGACAATTGAATACTTGAGGGACTTTTGTATATCATGAAACAACCTATTCCTAAAGTTTTCACCAGTTTGCGAAGCTGGCAGAGACCAATTCTTGCTGTCAAAGGATGGAAGTGACAAAGGAGCTACACGACCCCAACCAAAGGAAGTTCTCGGTTCCAAATATGACATATCATAAAAGAATATTCCATTATCTGCAAGTTCTTGTGTTGTCTTTCTCGGTACATTTGCTCACCAATAAATGCATGGAAAGCATCGAAAATCCCAACTATGCTCTCAGCTGGTTGCCAATCCGTCCTATTTGATGGATAAATATCTGAAACATACCAAAGATGATATCCACCACTTAACCTTTCAATATAATCATGCACTAAGTGAGATGCTCAAAATAACTTACAGTTGGGTCGATGCCATGGAAAACTTGGAGGAGATGTTTGCAACCTTAAGTCTGCATGCTAGAAAGCATGCCGGATGAGGACCTCTTTCACCCGCTTGGTTTGTGCACACACTTTAACTCTTTAACTTGTCCCTTGAAAGCCTCCACAAAATCATTGTGTAATTGCCTCCTCCTAGTTTGCAGTAGAACCCAACTTCTTATAGTTATTTGAGATGGTATCCATGCTTGATCATCTGTAGTGTAACTGTTAAAAATGCTAACAGAGTCGATGGTAGTGCTAGGACTTCGAGAAGTAGTCATGGTGTGCACTAGAATACACAGAAAATTTAGCGCAAATATGAAAAATGGAAGAAGTTTTGAGAGGGAAGAAGAGCTACTCAAAGTCATATTTGGGCGGGAACATAGATACTAGATAGAGTCTTTAATGAAAGTTTTGAAATTCGTCGGTACAGAGTTAGTACGACTTATAGCGTTTATGCCTTGAAAGCGTGAAATTGTGCAATTTGATGAAAACAAATAATATTTTATTCCTTTTTTCTAAAAGAGCTTGGCTCCAAATAGTCAATTCTCAACATAACGTTAGCCTCTTCCTCATTGGTTCAACGCCACTCTTTCTCTAGAACTGAAAAGCCCAAAAGTGAGTCCAACTTTCTCCTAATGTCTCAAAAACATTTGAGGTCCAATGTGACGCTTGTGCTGATTGCCTTGGAGTTGTTTTGCTCCAAGAAGGGCACGTCATAGCCTATGAAAGCCGAAGGCTCGATCCTCTTGAGCAAGCTCTAGGCATATATTAAAAGGAACTCTTCGCAGTTCTATATGCCTTAGACTCGTGGAAGCACTATTTATTGGGGACTCCTTTCATTCTGCGAACGGATCACCAAAGCCTTAAGTAAGTACTTCATGACAAAACCAAGCTCTCCGATAAACAAATGAGGTGGGCAAATTTCCTTTTGCAATTTCATTTTCATATTGCTCACATTGCTGGCAAGCATAATCAAGTAGCCGATGCACTCTCAAGACGGCCGAGAGTGAATGCGATTTCCATAGCAATTCACAATTATCTATCTTCTATGATAGATGAGTACGCTATTGATCCCAATTTTAGAGATGTAATTTCAGCCCTTGCACTATGGAAGAAAGAGGAACCATCTACTTTACAAGATGGTTATCTTCTCTATGGCAATATACTATGCGTTACTAACTCACTACGTGAGAAAGTAATGTATGAATCTCATGCCCCTCCTTATGCGGGGCATAGAGGGATTCCGTCTACCCTAAAAGGTATTGTAACATATTTCTATTGGCCTGCCATGAAAGCAAACATACAAGAGTATGTTTCTAAATGTGTGGTATGCCAAAAGACGAAGTCTGATAGAGGGAAGCAACGTGGATTGCTTCAACCTTTTCCAATTCCTAATTCACCATGGGAGAGCATATCCATGGATTTTATCTTTGGATTTCCTAAGTCTATCCATGGAAATACGGGAATATGGACGATAGTAGACATGTTTAGCAAACAAGCTCATTTTATACCTATCAAAAATACTATCAAAGCCCATCAAATGGCAACCCTCTTCATATCATATATCTTCAAGTACCATGGCTTGCCGATGTCCATAGTGTCGGATAGAGATCCTAGAATGACCAGTATTTTCTGAAAGGGTCTCTTTGAGAATTTAGGGACAAGGCTAAACTTCTCTTTGGCCTATCACCCGCAAACGGATGGCCAAAGTGAAATAGCTAACCTAATAATTCTTGATCTACTAAAAGCCTACGTAACGGAAGTAGATCAAAGGTCACAATGCGAGAAGTACTTACCTTGGTGGAGTATGTTTACAATAATATTGTACATACCTCTAGGGGAAAAGCACCTTTTGAGGTAATTGATGGAAGATCAAAAAGTCCCCTACTACTTAAGTTACACGGGAAGATCTTCATTGCAGATGAGTATAGCCGAGACCTACAAGAATCGTTCCAAAAGATTAAGGATGCTATCTCTATGTCACAACAAAGGCAAAAGATTAAGGATGCTATCTCTATCTCACAACAAAGGCAAAAGGTTGTTGCTGATAAGCACAAAAGAGCCCAAGCCTTTAAAGAAAATGATTGGGTCTTTCTTAAATCTCCCAAGGCTTGATTAAGGCACACGATGGGCAAGAAGCCTACGAGCCACCATAAGTACTATGCTAAGTTAGCAAAAAGGTACTATGGTCCCTTCCAGATTCTTAGACCAATCAATGAGATGGCCTTTCAACTTAAGTGCCCAGTCATTGGCTCATACACAATGCTTTCCATGTGAGCCTACTAAAGCCTTACAAAGGAGAGCCACCTCAAGAACCAACTATTGAAGACCCACCGGAGATCGAGGACCATGAAGAGGTGCTGCAGCCCAAGTCCATTCTTTTCCATGAAGACAAGATATTGAGAGGCAGTAAGATTATCTTATTAAGTTTAAGAACTATCCTTTTGAAGATGCTAGATCTATGCAAGGCATACAATTAAAGGATAACATAAACCTTGTAAATGCTTACAATGCTTCCCTAGAGTAAGAAAATGTACAAATGTTTAAAATGAACAAAGTTTTTGTCTTATAAGACTCTCTTTTTCTTTATTGTGCACGTTAAGTAGTATGCATGCTTAGAATCAAGTTTGCGGAGACGACGTCTTCCAAACAACAAGTAGAGATTGTCACTCTATTATGGAAGATTGATAGGACTAATGCGCACAAAATGCTTGCGGCATCTTAGGCTCTCAAGCGCCAAATGGATTAGTCATCCATTCTGGAACGACGTCGTGGGGTAAGATAGGGATCCTATACCCGCTAGAAACGGACTAATGAATAGGATTTATCTTCTCTATCCCATAGTCGAGGAACTATGATTTCAAGAAAGAGGTAATGTCATAATAAATAATATCTAATTCTCCTAAATGATTTTCTCGTGTTAAACTGATCATTGAAAATGGGGAAGTACCAAGGGAGAAAAAGCTAGAATATTGGTTAATCTGGCAAACCAACCACAATAGGGATCTAAAGGAGGGAAAATAGGGATCCAAAGGGGGGGCCATTTGCAAAAGAGAAATGTGCAAACAATGGGCTTCAAAGACCCTAAAGTTCAGCCCATTAAGACTTCCAAAATGCTAAGGTTCCAAAATTCAAAGGTTATGTCCAATGGTCAAAACCTAGAGCAAATTGGATGCTTGTGGGAAGACTCAAAAGTCTTCCCACTTCCCTATCTTGGAGGGGGAGAGCCTTTCTTGTAGGGGATGAGAGAGAAACACGTACACACTCTAGCAGGTTCCCTTTACACAAAGGGAGTAGGGGACACATGTCAGCTCCCTAGCCCAGTTGCCCCCAAGATGCATTCAATTCCTATTGGATGGCCATAGAGGTGGACCAATGAGAATTAAGCTAGAGTATATTTAGTTTAATTCATTTAAAAACACTTGATAAAAGAACCAACAGAAATTAATCTCTCTAGAAGACTATTGGACAGTCTCCCAAGGGTCCAATGAGCATTCAACAACCCAATGGCTTGCCTGATTCCTATTGGCCAGAAGACTAAGGGGTCCAATGAGAGTTTAATTGCATTAATTAAATACCTAAAGCTCTCACAAAAGGGAAAATGGGGACACATGTCACAAGGGTATCACTTATGCTTCTTAATTATCATTGGCTAAGCTTTGCAGGGTCCAATGGGGTGCCAGCATGAGTAAACATCATGAGGGGTCGACCAAGAGAGAGAGAGAGAGGGGGCTAATTTTTGCAAGACATTATTACACACACACTCACATAATCTCATGTGTGAAGCAAAGAAGACTCTCTCTCCTTCTCAAGCTTTAAAGGAAAGCTCATTATCTACTCCAAGCTTGTGAGAAGGGAGGCCTACACCAAAAACTCTTGGCTTTGTGATGAAAATCCAACCAAGAGCCAAGCTTCAATGCATGCTCATCTCCTCTACCATGCTAATTACTAAGCTATGCTAAGCTTTTATGAGTGATTATGTGAGGAGATATACTTCTTTTTCGTAAGAATACTCCTTCTTCCTCTCAATCTATTCTCATACCGCGCTAGCTCTCACCATCTTTGAAGGTGTGTGAGGTCTTGGGTCTGAGATCGTGAGGGAATTGATGTTGTGTTTTTATAAGTGTAAGCTTGTTGCTTGAAGCTTCCATCTTCATTGAACCAGCAAGTTAGTGAAGGAACACGAAGTATTGTATTGTAAAATGTCTCTTTTGATGGGGGAAACCTATAATACAAAGCCTTTTGGAGGGTGGACTGGCTCCATGTAAATCCGGTCCTCAACTGTTGTCAATAGCTTAATTTCTCTCTATTTTGAAGTATTTTTCATGCCTATCTAACAAGGTGTTATGCTTTGTGTTGCTCTCCCCATCCAAGCACTCTTGCTATGCTCATTAGGAATCTATTCTAATGAAATGCTCACTATGTTTATGCTATTTTCCGCTACACACAAGTTACTAGGCCACTAAATGTTATAGTGACTCTTATGACCCTTGTATATATCTCCCTTGCATTGAACATTGGAGCCTTGTAAAACTTACTATGACTTTGGTAAATTGATCCATGAAGGTTTCATAGTCTTCCTTGGTGCACAAAATAATGTTATAAATTCAGAGTCTGTAAAGTTTTCCATTGGAATTGCAAACAAAATTTATGACACTTTTTAATTTTTTCAGTGACAATGCTCAGACTACTATCTTAAATGACAATAAAATAAAAGTTGTGGTATGTCACTTGGTCCACGGGCCACAAGTCACAAAAAAAGGGTTGGCATTACATTCAATTGTTCTGCACCTCAATGAAGTGTTACCCTACAATGTTATCTGTGTTTACATCATTGCTCCGCAATGCACTTCATTGCCGAGTACAAGGTAAATCATCTCCCTCAAGGTTCGCATCAAGTTTCTCTCGGAACTTGAATTTGACAGCACATTGTGCAAGAACCCTAACGGCCAATGAACACAATATAGGCGCCAAAGCACCATTCATGAGCCACCATCTCCATGCTGGTTGTTCCAATGCAAGGTTTTGCACAAACTCCTAATTGAAGAGGCCATCCTTTCCTATACTTTGTCAGGTCGGTAACTGCTTGGGATTGATCATTTGAAATATTGCTGTAGAAATTACTTACCACATCGTAGAAGTCTTCAATAACCTCCTCATCTAAATCATCACAATTCATGCTTCAGTACTCTGGATCAAGCACAAAACCAACACTATGTAGTGGGCTATGTGCAATAACCCATCGAGCATGTACATACTCTTATAAGATATCTTCTTTAGCCTTATTAAACGGTGCTCTCTAGGGCTTGATCAAACAATTTTTTGGCTCTGAAGGAGAGTTTAAGCTCTCTTGAACATTATATCAATCCATGTACGCCTTTCCTATATTGGGTAACTTAAGATCAAACTGACTCAAAGATATCATCATAGGCCTCATCACCAAGTATGTGTCCCCAACATCAGACCAAAAGTGTTTATCGTCTCAATACGCACTTTCGCAGATTGAACCTTTGTTTTTACTCGTACTGGTTGCTCTACTTCCCACTCATAGAAGCCTGCACAAACAAATGTCTCCAAAACAGAATTTTTATTTTGCAAAAGACTCTCCACAGTGTAGAAATTAGTGCAAAATCTAGTTTCACATGGAAGCTTCAATATTGTGGACATACGTTGCCGATACATGTCCAGCACATGTTGTCTCTTCAAAATAAACTTCACCACCTTCCTTGCATTATCTATAATGATTTTGAACCAATCAGTGTCCTCTTTCTTATACCAATCCTGCAACATAAGATTCAAGCTATATATGTGCATTGCAACCAAACGTGTACAAGCTAGAAAAGCGCTCCTCCAAGAGACAACCCGCTGCTCTACAATTTTTGGCAGTGTCCATTATCACCTATACTACATTTTGGACACCAACTTTATGAAGTGTTTTTGTGATTATATCGGCTATATAGCTCCGTGGCTTTATCTCACTTGAGATTTCAACCGATTTAATGAAGCACTCCCCTCAAGGACTGAATATCATAAGATTGATCAACGGCATGCGTTGGACATTTCACCATTCATCATTGACTATAATGCATCCTGTTTGATCAACTGATTTCAAGATCAATCTATCAACTTCTTTTTGGATGTCGCCGAAGCATTTATCCAAGAAGGTTGTCCAACGGCATGCGTTGGACATTTGACCATTCATCACTGACTATAATGCATCCTGTTTGATCAACTGATTTCAAGATCAATCTATCAACTTCTTTTTGGATGTCGCCGAAGCATTTATCCAAGAAGGTTGTCCGCATTTGATGATATGATGGAGGGGAAAAGCCAGCTCGATACTCACCAATCTTCTTCCATGCATGCTTCCATGACTCTCGTGTGACCATCACCATAGAACCGCATATAAAATGGAGAGCTTGTGCAAGAGCAGATTGTGCCTCTTCAAGAGCAATTGATCGAAAGCTTTGCTCTAGACTTACTTGCCTCGTTCTATGCATTTCAACCCTAAACTCGAGCGATCCATCTTGAGTGCTAGCTTTTTGTGTGTATGTGTTGGACAGCATGGAGGGTGCACCACTATTTTGTCTGCCTTGTGTTGAGGCAGCACTGCCTTGGTGCTCTGAAGCATGACGGCTTAAAGTCGGTATTCTAGGTCGCCTTGCATTGGCTACATCTCCTAAAAACTCTCTCAAGCGTTTTGTGGCACTCTCATGACCTACACCATTACATTTGCCTCCATTAGACCTATTAGTTGTTCCTATTAGACCAACACTATGTAGTGGGCTATGTGCAATAACACATCGAGCATGTACATACTCTTATAAGATATCTCTTTTAGCCTTATTAAAAGGTGCTCTCTAGGGCTTGATCAAACAATTTTTTGGCTCTGAAGGAGAGTTTAAGCTCTCTTGAACATTATATCAATCCATGTACGCCTTTCCTATATTGGGTAACTTAAGATCAAACTGACTCAAAGATATCATCATAGGCCTCATCACCAAGTATGTGTCCCCAACATCAGACCAAAAGTGTTTATCGTCTCAATACGCACTTTCGCAGATTGAATCTTTTTTTTTACTCTTACTGGTTGCTCTACTTCCCACTCATAGAAGCCTGCACAAACAAATGTCTCCAAAACAGCATTTTTATTTTGCAAAAGACTCTCCACAGTGTAGAAATTAGTGCAAAATCTAGTTTCACATGGAAGCTTCAATATTGTGGACATACGTTGCCGATACATGTCCAGCACATGTTGTCTCTTCAAAATAAACTTCACCACCATCCTTGCATTATCTATAATGATTTTGAACCAATAAGTGTCCTCTTTCTTATACCAATCCTGCAACATAAGATTCAAGCTATATATGTGCATTGCAACCAAACGTGTACAAGCTAGAAAAGCGCTCCTCCAAGAGACGACCCGCTCCTCTACAATGTTTGGCAGTGTCCATTATCACCTATACTACATTTTGGACACCAACTTTATGAATTGTTTTTGTGATTATATCGGCTATATAGCTCCCTGGCTTTATCTCACTTGAGATTTCAACCGATTTAATGAAGCACTCCCCTCAAGGACTGAATATCATAAGATTGATCAACGGCATGCGTTGGACATTTGACCATTCATCACTGACTATAATGCATCCTGTTTGATCAACTGATTTCAAGATCAATCTATCAACTTCTTTTTGGATGTCGCCGAAGCATTTATCCAAGAAGGTTGTCCGCATTTGATGATATGATGGAGGGGAAAAGCCAGCTCCATACTCACCAATCTTCTTCCATGCATGCTTCCATGACTCTCGTGTGACCATCACCATAGAACCGCCTATAAAATGGAGAGCTTGTGCAAGAGCAGATTGTGCCTCTTCAAGAGCAATTGATCGAAAGCTTTGCTCTAGACTTACTTGCCTCGTTCTATGCATTTCAACCCTAAACTCGAGCGATCCATCTTGAGTGCTAGCTTTTTGTGTGTATGTGTTGGGCAGCATGGAGGGTGCACCACTATTTTGTCTGCCTTGTGTTGAGGCAGCACTGCCTTGGTTCTCTGAAGCATGACGGCTTAAAGTCGGTATTCTAGGTCGCCTTGCATTGGCTACACCTCCTAAAAACTCTCTCAAGCGTTTTGTGGCACTCTCATGACCTACACCATTACATTTGCCTCCATTAGACCTATTAGTTGTTCCTATTAGACCAACACTATGTAGTGGGCTATGTGCAATAACACATCGAGCATGTACATACTCTTATAAGATATCTCTTTTAGCCTTATTAAAAGGTGCTCTCTAGGGCTTGATCAAACAATTTTTTGGCTCTGAAGGAGAGTTTAAGCTCTCTTGAACATTATATCAATCCATGTACGCCTTTCCTATATTGGGTAACTTAAGATCAAACTGACTCAAAGATATCATCATAGGCCTCATCACCAAGTATGTGTCCCCAACATCAGACCAAAAGTGTTTATCGTCTCAATACGCACTTTCGCAGATTGAACCTTTGTTTTTACTCGTACTGGTTGCTCTACTTCCCACTCATAGAAGCCTGCACAAACAAATGTCTCCAAAACAGCATTTTTATTTTGCAAAAGACTCTCCACAGTGTAGAAATTAGTGCAAAATTTAGTTTCACATGGAAGCTTCAATATTGTGGACATACGTTGCCGATACATGTCCAGCACATGTTGTCTCTTCAAAATAAACTTCACCACCTTCCTTGCATTATCTATAATGATTTTGAACCAATCAGTGTCCTCTTTCTTATACCAACCCTGCAACATAAGATTCAAGCTATATATGTGCATTGCAACCAAACGTGTACAAGCTAGAAAAGCGCTCCTCCAAGAGACGACCCGCTGCTCTACAATTTTTGGCAGTGTCCATTATCATCTATACTACATTTTGGACACCAACTTTATGAATTGTTTTTGTGATTATATCGGCTATATAGCTCCCTGGCTTTATCTCACTTGAGATTTCAACCGATTTAATGAAGCACTCCCCTCAAGGATTGAATATCATAAGATTGATCAACGGCATGCGTTGGACATTTGACCATTCATCACTGACTATAATGCATCCTATTTGATCAACTGATTTCAAGATCAATCTATCAACTTCTTTTTGGATGTCGCCGAAGCATTTATCCAAGAAGGTTGTCCGCATTTGATGATATGATGGAGGGGAAAAGCCAACTCGATACTCACCAATCTTCTTCCATGCATGCTTCCATGACTCTCGTGTGACCATCACCATAGAACCGCATATAAAATGGAGAGCTTGTGCAAGAGCAGATTGTGCCTCTTCAAGAGCAATTGATCGAAAGCTTTGCTCTAGACTTACTTGCCTCGTTCTATGCATTTCAACCCTAAACTCGAGCGATCCATCTTGAGTGCTAGCTTTTTGTGTGTATGTGTTGGGCAGCATGGAGGGTGCACCACTAGTTTGTCTGCCTTGTGTTGAGGCAGCACTGCCTTGGTTCTCTGAAGCATGGCGGCTTAAAGTCGGTATTCTAGGTCGCCTTGCATTGGCTACACCTCCTAAAAACTCTCTCAAGCGTTTTGTGGAACTCTCATGACCTACACCATTACATTTGCCTCCATTAGACCTATTAGTTGTTCCTATTAGACCAACACTATGTAGTGGGCTATGTGCAATAACCCATCGAGCATGTACATACTCTTATAAGATATCTCTTTTAGCCTTATTAAAAGGTGCTGTCTAGGGCTTGATCAAACAATTTTTTGGCTCTGAAGGAGAGTTTAAGCTCTCTTGAACATTATATCAATCCATGTACGCCTTTCCTATATTGGGTAACATAAGATCAAACTGACTCAAAGATATCATCATAGGCCTCATCACCAAGTATGTGTCCCCAACATCAGACCAAAAGTGTTTATCGTCTCAATACGCACTTTCGCAGATTGAACCTTTGTTTTTACTCGTACTGGTTGCTCTACTTCCCACTCATAGAAGCCTGCACAAACAAATGTCTCCAAAACAGCATTTTTATTTTGCAAAAGACTCTCCACATTGTAGAAATTAGTGCAAAATCTAGTTTCACATGGAAGCTTCAATATTGTGGACATACGTTGCCGATACATGTCCAGCACATGTTGTCTCTTCAAAATAAACTTCACCACCTTCCTTGCATTATCTATAATGATTTTGAACCAATGAGTGTCCTCTTTCTTATACCAATCCTGCAACATAAGATTCAAGCTATATATGTGCATTGCAACCAAACGTGTACAAGCTAGAAAAGCGCTCCTCCAAGAGACGACCCGCTGCTCTACAATTTTTGGCAGTGTCCATTATCATCTATACTACATTTTGGACACCAACTTTATGAATTGTTTTTGTGATTATATCGGCTATATAGCTCCCTGGCTTTATCTCACTTGAGATTTCAACCGATTTAATGAAGCACTCCCCTCAAGGACTGAATATCATAAGATTGATCAACGGCATGCGTTGGACATTTGACCATTCATCACTGACTATAATGCATCATGTTTGATCAACTGATTTCAAGATCAATCTATCAACTTCTTCTTGGATGTCTCCGAAGCATTTATCCAAGAAGGTTGTCCGCATTTGATGATATGATGGAGGGGAAAAGCCAGCTCGATACTCACCAATCTTCTTCCATGCATGCTTCCATGACTCTCGTGTGACCATCACCATAGAACCGCCTATAAAATGGAGAGCTTGTGCGAGAGCAGATTGTGCCTCTTCAAGAGCAATTGATCGAAATCTTTGCTCTAGACTTACTTGCCTCGTTCTATGCATTTCAACCCTAAACTCGAGCGATCCATCTTGAGTGCTAGCTTTTTGTGTGTATGTGTTGGGCAGCATGGAGGGTGCACCACTATTTTGTCTGCCTTGTGTTGAGGCAGCACTGCCTTGGTGCTCTGAAGCATGAGGGCTTAAAGTCGGTATTCTAGGTCGCCTTGCATTGGCTACACCTCCTAAAAAATCTCTCAAGCGTTTTGTGGCACTCTCATGACCTACACCATTACATTTGCCTCCATTAGACCTATTAGTTGTTCCTATTAGACCAACACTATGTAGTGGGCTATGTGCAATAACCCATCGAGCATGTACATACTCTTATAAGATATCTCTTTTAGCCTTATTAAAAGGTGCTCTCTAGGGCTTGATCAAACAATTTTTTGGCTCTGAAGGAGAGTTTAAGCTCTCTTGAACATTATATTAATCCATGTACGCCTTTCCTATATTGGGTAACTTAAGATCAAACTGACTCAAAGATATCATCATAGGCCTCATCACCAAGTATGTGTCCCCAACATCAGACCAAAAGTGTTTATCGTCTCAATACGCACTTTCGCAGATTGAACCTTTGTTTTTACTCGTACTGGTTGCTCTACTTCCCACTCATAGAAGCCTGCACAAACAAATGTCTCCAAAACAGCATTTTTATTTTGCTCTCCACAGTGTAGAAATTAGTGCAAAATTTAGTTTCACATGGAAGCTTCAATATTGTGGACATACGTTGCCGATACATGTCCAGCACATGTTGTCTCTTCAAAATAAACTTCACCACCTTCCTTGCATTATCTATAATGATTTTGAACCAATCAGTGTCCTCTTTCTTATACCAATCCTGCAACATAAGATCCAAGCTATGTGCATTACAACCAAACGTGTACAAGCTAGAAAAGCGCTCCTCCAAGAGACGACCCGCTCCTCTACAATGTTTGGCAGTGTCCATTATCACCTATACTACATTTTGGACACCAACTTTATGAATTGTTTTTGTGATTATATCGGCTATATAGCTCCGTGGCTTTATCTCACTTGAGATTTCAACCGATTTAATGAAGCACTCCCCTCAAGGACTGAATATCATAAGATTGATCAACGGCATGCGTTGGACATTTCACCATTCATCACTGACTATAATGCATCCTGTTTGATCAACTGATTTCAAGATCAATCTATCAACTTCTTTTTGGATGTCGCCGAAGCATTTATCCAAGAAGGTTGTCCGCATTTGATGATATGATGGAGGGGAAAAGCCAGCTCGATACTCACCAATCTTCTTCCATGCATGCTTCCATGACTCTCGTGTGACCATCACCATAGAACCGCCTATAAAATGGAGAGCTTGTGCAAGAGCAGATTGTGCCTCTTCAAGAGCAATTGATCGAAAGCTTTGCTCTAGACTTACTTGCCTCGTTCTATGCATTTCAACCCTAAACTCGAGCGATCCATCTTGAGTGCTAGCTTTTTGTGTGTATGTGTTGGGCAGCATGGAGGGTGCACCACTATTTTGTCTCCCTTGTGTTGAGGCAGCACTGCCTTGGTTCTCTGAAGCATGACGGCTTAAAGTCGGTATTCTAGGTCGCCTTGCATTGGCTACACCTCCTAAAAACTCTCTCAAGCGTTTTGTGGCACTCTCATGACCTACACCATTACATTTGCCTCCATTAGACCTATTAGTTGTTCCATTCCGTGATCCAAGGAAGTGTTCCCATGAGGTGCACCTCCTGATTTTTCTTTGCCACATAATTTGCAACGCCAATCTATAAATGATCTTACATTGTGAATAAATTGCCACTCATGCCATGGCAGCTTACCACTGACGGCCTTGCGCTTCCCTTTATTGGAAGCTCCATTGTTTAATACTTTACTACCAGTCGATGGGCGACTAGAAGTAGCTGCATTGATGTTTTGAGAGCAAGCATTGGCATGACAAGTTCACAAGCCACCTATACATTCATACAATCGTATATATAATAAGTTTTTGAAAAACAAAATTTAATTGAAAAAATATATAATAAATTAAAATAATATACATATAAACATACAGCAAAAAACGAGCCCCAAGCACTTGCAACCACCTATACCCTCCGCAAGGATGCTTCCTACCCAAACCTGTTTCCAGCCGGATATACACCCAAGGGAGATAACTATACGTAAGAAACAATACGTAGGTGTAGTGATAAGGAGCACTCCATTCCAACCATAGAAATGAGTTCCAAGCACTTGCACCACCTATACCCTCCACAAAGATGCTCCCTACCCAAACCTGTTTCCAGGCGGATAGACACCCAAGGGAGGTAGCTATACGTAACAAACAATATGTAGGCTAGTGATAAGGAGCGCTCCATTCCAACCATAGAAATGAGCGCCAAGCACTTGCACCACCTATACCCTCCATAAGGATCGATGCTCCCTACCCAAACCTGTTTCCAGGCGGATAGACACCCAAGGGAGGTAACTATACGTAACAAACAATACGTAGATGTAGTGATAAGGAGCGCTCCATTTCAACCATAGAAATGAGCCCCAAGCACTTGCACCACCTATACCCTCCGCAAGGATGCTCCCTACCCATACCTGTTTCCAGGCGGATAGACACCCAAGGGAAAGTCAGTTGTAACAATTTGTGTTGTTAAAAAACATAGGAATCAAAGCTACCTGAACAAAAACCAAGACCTCGAATAAGCCAACAAGTGTGCCAAAACAGACAGAGGCAAGTATGAGACATTGTTTATATAGCCACCTCCAGAAATGGGGGGCAAGAGGAGGATATAGCCGAGCCCACCAAGTATGACAGCTTGCCCGTCGGGCCAACCAAAATTACCGCCGAGAAGGACGGTTTCAACAGGTGCTTGTGAATTTGATGTTATTAACACTCTTATGGAGTGTTAATAACATGAGTTATTACCACTTCGCACTTCACGTGAAGACGTGAATGAAATCCCTATTTCTTGGCGTCGTGCATTAATATATGATAATTGGATGGGTCCTTACAAGCTATCTTTGCACAAAAACCCCCGCAAGCTGCTCTCTGATGAAGGGCCTATTGAAAAGTTAGTGTGATTTTTGTTGGACTCTTTCTGAATTTACTACGATTTTTATATTCTATATCTATATCTATCTATTTATATTTAGTCTTTTAGCCCCTTCGGTCTACTATCCTATAGCATTCCATGGTCTACTGTCCCTGTGCTCCCCACCACCTCTCTTTGAGCACCACCACCTCCACCTATCCTAGCACTTTTGATCGCCTCCTCTGCGGACACTACAACCTCAGTTGGTAGACAAAGAGGAAGATGAGTTGGACCGGCACTTGGAGTATCACATGCAGTCGATGCCTGCGACAACGGATGTGATCCTACAACATTGGGCACGATAAGCATGAGAATTAGGTCAACATGTGTTGAGCGACATCGTGAGAAGGATGCTAGGTGTTGATTGTCGTGAGTTATAGGAGTGCACATTGTTGATTGGACTGCATGCACACTAATTGAGGTACTAGCAATAGAAGTTGTCAAGAGCTGGCAGCATCGTGTCTTGCATGCATCAACGACCTCCTAAGAATTCAGTTAATTTTGGACGGCGCCAAGTTGTGGGCATGATTAGTAGGCGTAGACGTAGCTCGACAACCTCCACCATCTCTTGTATGTCGGGCTTCTGCCTCTCTCATGTTAGTGTACGTTTTGCATCCACCTCATCTCCTATCGATCCAGCAGTAAATGACACCAAGTCACTCATGGCACCGCTCATCTTGACTAGTGGCTCATAACATCGACAGTTTGACGTCCAGCTCATCACAACACCAACATCGGCTTTGTATCCCTCTCTTTGACTTTCATTCTAAAACGCACCATATAGCTGCATTAACGGCCCTATTTTTAACCAAACTAGTGCAGCCGACGGCTCCGCCGTCTCTCTCTCTCTCTCTCTCTCTCTCTCTCTCTCTCTCTCTCTCTCTCTCTCTCTCTCTCTCTCTCTCTCTCTCTCACTGTGTTCCCAGACTGCTGGCGATCTCTCTGCGTCACTGTGTTCCCGGACTGCAGGCGACACCCACCGGATGCAAGAGAGATTGACGCGTGGCAGGCAGAAGGGGGGGGGGGGGGGGGGGGGGGGGGGGGGGGGGGGGGGGGATTCGCTCCCCCTTTAGCTATTAGTATAGATTCTACATGCTTTGAATTATCATGTTTCTCAATAGCTTATATGGGTAATAGGCATGCTGCAGAACTTCATAAACTATGTTCAAATAGCAAAAAGTTAAGCAGGAATAGCGGGACCCCTGCAAGTTGTGTCTTGATGTAAATTGGTTGGGTGCAATAAATTTTATATTTTGTGAAGTCCACACCAAATCAACTTGAATGATAGATAAAACATTTTGGAGACCAATGATGTCAACGAGCTGGCTTTTGCCATTAAAACAAAATATGGGATGTATTCAAAATGTATTCAATCAGCCACTGACATTGACATAACAAGGAAAGCATCCATACTTACACGTGCCTGAAGGATAACCTAATTAAGTTCGAGGAAGGCTACCCACGGCACTAAAGGGCATGGGTAGAAAGAGATTGGATCAGCAGCGCAAGTCGAAAGGGGGAATCTTGAGGGGGATTGAGGGTGGAAAAGAATGGGCGCCAATCGCGGGCATAGAGACTCGAACCCTCGCCACCACCATGAGAGCCCAATGCACTAACCGTTACGCCCGCGACGGGGAAGTTGACATATGGGCAAACCGGCAAATGATAAATAAACGCGGACAGCCTCTCCTGCTTGTCTAAGTTTACCTTTTGGTGTCTTAGTTTACCTTGGCATCCTACGGTTGCGCGCGCCTTAATCTTCGTGTCCGAACTTTGTTGCCGTGGATCCCACCGCTTGGGCTTCATTAAAGTGCCCGTGCCCTTTAGTGCTGAGGGAAGGCTACTCTTCGCATATCTCCTCCTCTTTCTTCTTCTTCTCTTGCCTAGGAGTTGCAAAGTACAACTGATCCAACAAGGGCATCTTGCACATCATCATCAAGGGCTTCAAAACACGATTGGTCGGGGTCAAGTGGAACAATAAGAACATCATTACATGCAACTTCAATAGATTTGGGTGGCACCAAGTTAACCATCAAAGGAGGTGTATAAGAAAAGGCTTTGTCAAAGGGTGGTTTACTTAGCTGTGGAAGTTCGTGGCCAATGATACTATGTGGGAGCAAAAGGCCACAAGTCACAGAAGGGAGAAAACATCACAAACAAGACGTGGTACTCGGAGTGAGAGATAGATGTAGATATGTCGCACACACAAAGGTAGACAAGGAGAGAGTTAAACGACAAAGGTTTTGTTGTATTGACTCCTACGTAGGTAGTTACATTGAAATAGGGGTGAGTGTGTGTGTGTGTGTCTCTTCGTGTAACGGGACATGAAGCTAGGCAATTTGTCCATTTCACCCTCATAGAAGCCACCCTCTGCGGTCAAAACCCATGAAGAGGAGAACAACACCCATAGTCTGACCTGTGTTTTTTTCCTCTCTACAGTTGGTGTAATCCCACCTCCATAGTTTTAAATTTAGCTTTAAATTTTAAATTTGAAGGTGAGAAACCCTACAAAATGTATATAAATATAGTAGTCAATTTACCACTAAGATATGTTCATGTGTAGGTTTTTCAAGTTTTTAAAAGAAGGGTTTGTTGAGCAATATTGGTGTGTGTGTGTGTGTGTGTGTGTGTGTGTGTGTGTGAGAGAGAGAGTGTGTGAGAGAGAGTGAGAGAGAGAGAGAGAGAGAGAGTGAGAGAGAGAGAGAGAGAGAGAGAAAGAGAGAGATTTCGAGGTGGTCATTGGTGGCTCAAAAGTATACCTGAGATTGGGTTCACAGTAGGCGGTGGAAGGGAAATGACGCATGCACGCAGCCAATCACCCTGTGCCAGGTAGGCAGACGCGTTGACATAGCGCGGAGACAATAGAGAGAAAACCTTGCCAGCTCGTGGAAGTGACTGCGACATTTTTTTCCGACCCCCCGACCCCCCCGCACAAAACGCTTCCACCCTCCACGTCCGCAGACAAATCCTTGCTGGAGGTCCAAATTACTTTATTTATTTTTAATAAACCTTTTGAAAAGATACACTTTAGTGTTGATTTTCGTCGGCCTCGGGTGTTCACAACGGGCGACGGATGAAAACTATTGAACCGGGTTCTTCCACTCCTGTGTGAATCGATGGGCGGTGGAAGAGTGCATGCCAAAGCTCTTTCGGCTGGAAATACACCTTTTGGAGTGTGATTGCTGCGCTTTAGTGTGAACCCAGCCTAATATAGCACCGTTGTGGATGACGGCAACGAGGTTTACTACTTTGATAGCCTTTTGCCGCCTCAGGAAGCCATTCCGCCCGAGGCGGAGGGAGTCTCACTCGTTTCAAGTTTGTCACTCATGAGACGTTGCCTTTCAGATTGCAGGAAATGGTTTAGAATTAGCTGCCCGCCGGACTACTCGAATTGGTAAATTGTACTGCTGCCAGTCGCTCACTCGGAGGCAAGCTAGAGCACTAGCCTCTAGGGTATGGTTGCAGGAATAATATTTCGGTGCACGTGACGGTTCATAACTATATATAAAGGGCATGTATATCGACTACACGCAGAGCTACAATTAGCAGGATTAATTAGTCAGGGGTAGTGAAGGTAAGTACATAACATATATAGTTGGCTTGGACGATCATAAGATGAGGGTTCTGTTTTTGGTGAAGAAAACAAGCCAGAAGATACTGTACATGGAGGCAGGAAAGGAGTTTGTGGACATGCTCTTAGGCTTTCTGCAGCTACCGGTGGCAACCATTCTCAGCGCTTTCAGGAACGACGCAGATAATGATCTGCTGCAGGGCGGCGGGATGGAAGTGGGCAGCATAAGCAATGTGTACGAGAGTCTCCGCAGGATGAGTGACTTGAGCCTGCTAGTCCCCAAAGAGGGCCTGCTCAGCCCACCTTGTCCCTTGCAGCTCAGCAAAGAAAGCCCTAAGCTCCTTCTGCCCAGTCCACCAACAGAAGTTTATCGATGCGCCCGCAATAACGGCCATCAAAGTTACGCCTCTTGGGCTTCGGGCGCCACCTGCAGCCTGTACGCAAGTGTGTTTGGCATCTCTGCAATGACAACGGCAATGCGCTTAATAGACAATCCACCAGCTACAGCTGCTGCAAAGTCTAGTGATCATGGGAGTGGATATGTTCAGCACTATCTCTCCTTCATTGTCACCCTCCATCTTGCCTGGCTCCACGTCAAGCGAAAGTATTGCTCAACAAGCTTCAAGTCGAGGAAACTGTCGGACGTGGACAGCATGGAGGCTATCGTCTCACCACATGAGGCAATTAGTGTTGTATTCTCATTCTCTTCTCAACACTCTGGCCTCTCATGCATAATCACCATTCCCAATTATGGCTTTCCAACACTATTACTGAAGTTAATTACTATTGACATCTGACGCTTTGGCGATTCTCTCGATGCAGGCGCTGCAATTTCTGAAGGTTTCTTTCACGAATCGTATGGCGCTTACTCAAGTGTTCGGCTCCAAAATCAATACACCTGCTGCAAGAAATTAGAGGGGTTCCAAATGAGAAGCGCATTTCTACGTCCTGTTTCATTTGTCTTTTTTGAGCTTCCAACTGTTGTTATGTCATGTGGAAGCTGAAAAATATTTTATTATGTGGTCCTCCATGGGAATAGCATCCATCATGTCGTAAGAACATTCCATACATGCATACAAAAATGCACCGTTAAAATTTTCCGAGCAGTTCTTTGGAAACTAAGGGCCTTATTTTGTGGCTATCTCATGAAATTCTACACACAATGTTAGGATGTAACCCCAGTCGGTCTTTGTGTATTCCTCAGATGGGTGGTTCCCTTAGCCTCTGGCACTCTACTTGTGTGTCAGGGTGGCTCTCTTGTCGGCCTTTCGTGTCCTCACGTCGGGTGGCTCCTAGATCAACCGGTGTTTCTAGTCGTGTCTATTTGGTCAGCTTGTCTTAGTGCCTTGGCTCAGCTAGAGACAGAGAGAGAGAGGAGAGAGAGAGAAACAATGAGCTGCTCACCAAGTAGGATGGGCCACCAAGAAGCCATTTTCAACATAATCAGAGAGACGGAGATGACAGGGACAGGCGGTTAAACAATCGAAGGGTTTGGCCCCGGAGAGATATAAACAATATACCCAAGGGGGTTGGTATCAGGGGCTTCAACAATCGAAGAGCAGTTAGGTGCGAGAAGATGGTGGACACATAGATCATTATTTGCCTGATATGCAGCATATGCCATGGATGGAAGACAAAGCAAAAAGGCGGGATTGGTCCGAAGATCAACATGTAGTACAATATCTAGCCAAGCGAGCCAGTGTGTATGTGAGAGAGTACGTCAGACCCGTGGACAGAGGCGGACTCTCTCTCTCTCTCTCTCTCTCTCTCTCTCTCTCTCTCCCTCCACACACACACACACCGTTTCGTTTGTCGTCGTTTCGCTTTGCATTGCACTGGAAAGAAACCTCAAACTAGAGTGCTTTGTTAGCATGCATGATTGCAAGTGGATAACAAGCTAGTAGAATGGTAGAAGCCTTCAAGGTGATTGCAATCAGAGAGAGAGCTTCCCATTGAATTGAGAGCAAGCATTGAACAAGAGTATACATCAATAAATAAAAACATAGAAGTGAAAGCTGAGAGAGAGAGAGAGAGTAACGAACATTGCAAGCATTTGAAACAACCATGTACCTGGTGCTGGATTGTGTTGCTATGGGTTTTCAAGCTAGAAAGAGGCAAGAGATAGTTGATTTTCCCAATGTCCCTTGCAAAGAATAAGTACTAAGCGTTACAAAAGTAATAGCACAACGTTAAAGGTTCTGAGAGTATTCTCATTATTTGTATGTGTTCTTTTATTCTTATTTTATAAAGAAAAAAGAAAACGTGCTAGTGTCTTTACACGGGGGAGTTTGCACAGTCCTCCCCAATTTTTATAATACGAGGGAACGTGTCATTCTCACGGCAACGGCAACATGCAATTTTCGATGTGTTCTTTTTTACTGTGTTCTCAACGTTCAAGACTAGAATGTGGCACTTCTTACTCACCGCACGCTGTAATATGTCGCCGTTGCAAATGTAGAGCAGATGTGTCCAAGCTTCTCTTGATCTGTTTGCAATGAAACACGAGAGTTAGGATTGTCAGAGGTTTGAATGGGATGCATGAAGAACAGTGGAATAAAAAGATTGATTACAATATTTAGTGTACTCCAAGAGGCAAAATTTTAGGTAGAAGCTCCTCAAGCGCACCACATTTGGCATACATATCGACCAAAGAACTGCCAAGCACAATATCTCCTCTCAATAGCCCCTGGTTGGAAATCTCATCGCATTCCAAGCGATGACATGCAACGAATTGCTACAAATTGTGACGCTCTGTTGCAATGCTGAGAGGATTTGCACATCATGGAAAACTCTGATAACTCAAATGGGAAACGTCCCCGCGGCGGGGACTCTTTGATATGAAGCACCTCTTGGGCTGATTTGATGCACATTTGAATCCTTTTCGATGGGGGATTGCCGATGGCCACTGATGGTTGGAATGTGCACCCGATGCGAGAGGAATCACTACAAGAGGTTGTGTGCTCTTGTGACGCTGTTAGCGACATAAATACACTGGGTTTTTATAACCCCCGGCGTCGCTAAAACCGTCGCTAATAGCGTCGCTACGAGAGCGTCGCTATATGGGTCGCTATAGGCGTCGCTATATAGAGACGCACATAGCGACGCTCATAGCGACGGTTATAGCGACGTTTACACAGAAGTCCATAGCGACGCTACAGAGCCATAAATAGCGACAGTTATAGCGACGCCCGAGAGAAATTTTTTTTGGTGACAGGGCATTGAATGCCCTGCCACCCATCAACCATATTGTACTTGATTCACTTTTTTAAAAAAGTGCAAGGGTAGATAATAGACCCAAAATAGTCACCCACAAGACGCATTGTTTGCAAAATTGACAAGCGTAAAATTGACAATTGTACACATCATAGGCAAAATGAATTGATTGGCAAATGTAATAATGACAATTGTACAACATCATAGGCATAAAGAATTGATTGGCAAAATGAACTGCGGTGACAAATGTAATAATATAATATACATGGTTCAAAAAGACGTATTGATGCCGTCTCATGATACATAAGCTATGAGAAACCCTAAACTAATGCTATCTAGCTACGGCTAAACTGACGTCGTCTAGTCAGACGTCTCATCGCGTCCAAGCGGCGTATCTGTCGGATTCTGCAAAAAAAGACAATAAGACAGCTTTCAGTAAGTATAAACATATAACGACATTTATAAAACAATACAAAAAATAGAAAAGAGTAAACCCTAGTACTAACCATGCCGCCACGAGAACTGAGAATGTCCATCAGGGCGTTTAAGCCCTTCCTGCCTGCGTACTCGCGCTCGTACGGTGTGGGATCACGTCCTGTCATCGACCACTGTCAAAACATACAAAGATTTCATTATGTTAGAATTAAAAAACTCATAAACCCTAAACTATCGAACATAAAGAGCAATGCGAAAACACTTACAAAATCGGCCTCAAATGATGCCCATCCACCGCTCCCCAAGTGGTGCGAGCTCCCTGCCTCTACTCGCGCTCTGGCTGCATCCTTTTGTTGCTTCCACTTGTCGGGATTCTCGCGCGCTGCTTTCTTCGCATTCTTCCAATCTTCTTTGGCCAGCCAATCTGGCCTGTTCCATCCATGCTTGATTGCTTTTTGCACTTCGGAACGCTTGTGTTTGCAGTATTCGCGCATTCGAATCTTCATCAGGTCTTCATTGAAGCGCTGATCCCGTGTTGAAACGGGAAACTCATCATGAAGTATGCTGATGACTCTGGCTTTTAAATCACTTGGTACTTCACTCCATTTGTTTAGTATGTAGTGTCTAAACAACTGAGAGCAAAGACCACGCATGCGCGAGATCACCTTCTTGCCGTCATCATCCATGATGATGCCGCCGCTGAAGTCGACGGAGTAAGGCAAGCCCTCTGGCCAGTGACGCGTGAACCTGGGTGTCCCGGCAGGGGTCTCTAGCGGCGTGTCGATGGGGGTACGGACGCCAGGTGTCTCCACCGACGTCTGGGCCCCGAAGCGAGGAGTGTCGAGTGGGGTGGCTCCTGGCGGAGTAGGTAGAGGTGTGTAGCTGCTAGGAACAGTCAGCCGCGCAAAACCTGGCGTAGATGGCGATGTTGTGACTGGTGTGGGGGTGGGCAAAGAAGGGGAGGGTAAAGAGCCTCGTCGAACATGAGGCGGTGTGGAGGCATCGGCGACGGAACCCCCACAACAACCGCCACCGCCACCACTAGAGCGCCGGTGTCTAGACGAGTGTGAAGATCGTCTCGTCGACACCGAAGCTTCGGAGCGCGCCGAATGCTCCGAAAGAGAGGGAGATGCGGATGGAGTAGAAACGCGCGATGATGCGCCAGAGCGATGACGCTCCACGTACGACTGTCTCTGCTGCGGTGACAAAGAAAAAAGAAACTCCTCATCATCCATACCTGCATTAAACACACGAATATTTAAACTTAATATTGAATGAATAGAGTAGACAATGATGCAAAGACCATTAAATACAATGACGTAATGACGCATATAAATACAATGACGCAATGAATTGAGTGATAGAAGAGGCAAGTCGAAAACTCAGAATTTTCAATCAAAAGATGTGAGCGCGAGTAGAAAAGAGCGTTATACACCATGGAAGGTACTTAGAGAGACAGCTTTTACAACACGGAGCAAAATTGTTCAAATACAATATTTGTGGCTTTAAGAGATCTCTCTCTCATCCTCGCATAACTCAGCATAACTTCCTATATCTATATAGAGCTCTCCGTTTAAACACATATCCTCTGTTTCATTTTGTAGCTCCTCTGCATGCACCCCATATAGAGTAGTAGCATCTTGATGCTCGTCTGGCACCACCGCAGCGGCTTCTGATTGAGCATCTTCTCTTATCTCCTCCATTGATGCCGTTGTGATTGGCACATGGTAGCCTTCATACGTCCTTGCACTACGAGGGGCTACTTCTATGACGTACCACCAGTTTGATGTAGACTTTGAAGGATGAAATATTACCTGCCAGAGCCACATAACTTACATGAGAGCTTTCAAGCACATAACTTGTAAAAGGGGGATGTTAACTACTTACATACTTACTTGTTCACAATGCTCGGGTAGTACGAAAGTGTCTCTTAGGTCAGTCCATTTCTTAGTAGAATCCACCTCAAGAAAACCAGACTCTCCTCTACGCACAGTAGCGTTGCGACCCTCCATGATTATCTTGAACCATTGCACGTCGAACAAGTCGACAAAAAATCCTCTGTAATCGATCCTCAAAATCTCTTGTAGCGTGCCGAAGTAAGTGAGTTCCGCCACCACAGGATCTGCATCAGAGGAACGTCGTCGACTAGACTGTTCAAATTTTTTCATGATTCCACAATCTTGAGTAAAACGCTTTTTGTCGATCCGTTCCACTCTAAAATGTCGACCTTTACACCATGCTGTTGTGTATGACTTATACTACAACGAACAAAGATTATGAGTGGCCGTTCAAACGTTTAGAAATAAAGTCACTAGCTAGTCGTACATTGCAAACTTACCTTGGTCGCGCAACCCCGAGAGTACTCCCACTCTTCCTCAGTCACTTCGTCACCGCATTGTTGTGAGCTTTTCAATTGGTTGTGCAACCATCTTACGCTCATGAATGTTGGTAGGCTCTCCAGACCCGTCGGATAGTGCATCGGTGGTCGTCTTCCCCGTCTCCACTCGATTCGTGCCCTTTGTCGCTCTTGCTTTGCATCCTCGTATTGTGAAATCCACTTTTGCATCACTGGATTGTGAAGCATGCAAAATCGGTTGATTTTAGCCTCTAAATCTTCCGTCATCTTCTTCTCAACACCGAGATTGCACATGACAATCCCAGATATGCGCTCATCATCTATGGTTCGCCATAGCGTGTCCCGGGCTTTATCAAATCCGTCTAGCCACTCTCCAATGTACACTAGGGACTCTGATACCAACCAACCTTCTGCCATGCTACCCTCCGGACGTGCCTTTTGACGCACATATCCCTTAAGCGTTTTCATGAAACGTTCTAAGAAGAACATCCATCTGGAATGAACTGTGCCAGCTATTTCCACCTCATCAACTATGTGAACAAGAAGATGCACCTGAATGGTTAGCATGGTAGTAGGAAAATGTTTCTCAAACATGCACACAAGCTCCGCAGCATTTAGTTTGGCGAATGGTATGGAGTCTACGTTGATCTCCTTTTGTGAGATCCATTGCACCAGCTTTGCAAGTTTGTAGATTGTGTTACGGATGTCGAGAGACAAACATCCCTCAATGGCAACCGGTAAAATAAACTGTAAAGTATGTGCAGCAATGATATTAAAGTCCACATTTTATGCAATGATATTAAAGTCCACTATGAACGTACCTGACACATTTTATGCCAATCGTGTGACTTCAAACCGGTAAGCTTTCCTTCTTTAGTAAAACACGTTCGGAGCGAGTGCATTACGCCAGTAGGGGTCCGCAAAGATCGAATGGTCTCTTTTACTTTGCGTTCTTGGGCTCCTGTGAAAATCCATGGTGCTTTAGGGAGTTTTATCGATCCATCAGACGCTGTTTGCGGCCAATATTGCTCCATACGATCCACATTTCTAAGGTCAACTCTGGCTCCCAAAGTATCTTTCTTGCCGGTCAGATGGTCCCATAGTAGATTACCCACATTCTTGAATATGTGCATTGGATCGAGCAAGTGATTGATCATGAGTCGGGGCCAGTATGGTAGCTCGTACCATAGAGATAGTCTCTTCATCCCTGGAGGCAATCCGTCATCGCACATCTCCTTCTGCTCTAACCATGCTTGTGCAGACATCCTTGGTGGCTCTCTTCCAAAAAAGCCGTCGCGTAACACATGATTCTCTGGAAGATACGCTTGATGACCTTCGTAGATTTGCTTCTTCAATGAGGACGCCCTACGTGCATTCAGTCTAGGTCCACATGTGACACATGCTCTGTATCCGCTTGTTTGAAGCCCTGCATGTATACACATGATAATAGATCAACTATGGGAAAAAACAAGATTTACAGTGTCTGAGTGAGGAGTGTCAATAGATCACCTGAGCATTCTGTTAGCCCGGGATAGTCATGCATGGTCCACATTAGAATGCCTCTGATCAAAGCATTCCGTCGTCCTGTGTCTCGGCTCATATCCACCACCTCTATGCCAATCCACAATTGTTGTAGCTCTTCCAATAATGGACGAAGATACACATCCATATTCTCCACTTTATATCACCTTGGCACAATCAAACTTAGCCATAGGTGCCCCTTCTTCGTAGTCAACCACGGGGGAATGTTGTAGTTGACGATGACAACGGGCCATACACTGTAAGATGTTGATCTTTGACCAAATGGATTTACGCCATCCATAGCCAGGCCTAAGCGCAAATTTCGAGCTTCCCTGGCAAAATCCGACCATGTTCCATCTATATGTTTCCAGGCTGCGCAATCTGCAAGAATTCGTAGCACACCATCCGAAGATTTATTCTCCTCATGCCATGATGCTAGGGCGGCCATGGACTTACATTCGAAGAAATGCTTGATGCGAGGAAGCAGAGGAAAATGTCGCAAAACCTTTTGTGGAATTTTTATCCCATGGAGATCTACTCGATATCTTTCGAAATCACATTTCGGACACTTCTCCATGTCTATGTATTCCCCTCTGAAAAGAATGCAGTCATTAGGACAAGCGTGGATAGAATTGTAATCCATCCCCAAGTTTCGCAAAATCTTTCTTGCTTCATCTCGGGAATCTGGCATCACATTGTCAGCTGGTAGTATGTTCTCTTTAAGCAATCTACACAACATAAAAATACGATACAGTCGTGTAAAAATCTATCATATCATTATACATTTAGAGTTTTATTAAAGTAAACTAATTGTAATAGATCACCTGAAAAGCGCTGTGACGCTAGTGTCACTCCATCCAAACTTTGCCTGCATGTTGAGAAGAACCAGGAGTGCTTTCAATCTAAACATACGTGCTCCATTATACAATGGCGTATCGGCTTCACTTTTCATATCATCATAGATAAGCCTTTCTGAATCCATGATCGTCTCGATCATTTCATCAATCTCGGGCTCAAACATTGCCTCGTTGGGAATGTGCTCTGCATGATCATCCCCCGAGCTGTCAGAGGCTACATCTTGTGGCCTCACATATGCTGCTTGACCAAAGCGCCTGCGAACACGTCTATTGGGTTGCAAGATTGCTGCTTGTTGGCCAGCGTCAGAGTCCGACGAGTTATAATTGGCAACAACTCGATCTATAATAGATGGATCGAACTCGCCAAATTCGCGAACGTGCTGCAAAGAAACACGTCTTGTCCGTCGCACAGCATGCTTGCATTGATTACAAGGACATAAGACCCTCGTTGAGAGATAGGTGTTTCGGTTGGACGGTCCCACATCCTCGTCACTACTCATAATGAGGATAAAAATCTTATAACCTGGACAACAAATTTAATATTCTATTGGCATTCTTCGTCTTATCTCTCTCTCTCTCTCTCTCTCTCTCTCTCTCTCTCTCTCTCTCTCTCTCTCTCTCTACCTCACATTCTCTAGTCATGTCCAATCCCCGCACACCTCGGTCTAGAGGTGCACGGAGATCAGAACCACCGGGTTATAATCTCGTCTTTATTGGTCAATACCTATATTTGTGGGTACAAGAAATCTACAGACCCACGTCTACATGATACTGCATGTAGTGGACAAAACCCCTTTGCCTCTTCTCTAGCTGTAGCACTTCACAGCATCTTAACATCTTTTCACAGTAGATCTTTTCACTGTTCGTCTAACTCTAAACCCTAAACCGTAAGTAATTCTTGCGTGGACTCGATCTAACGTAAATAAGCGTAAATCTAAATAAACGTAAATCTAACTAAAAATAAACCTAAATCTAATTTAACGTAAGTCTACATCTAACCTAATCTTTAACGTCTTTTGGGATAGTTTCCTACGACGTTAAAACTCTCTTCTTCTTGTGTGTGTGTGTGTGTGTGTGTGGGTAAACCTAAATAAACCTAAGTCTAATCTAATATAACATAAATCTAAATCTAACGTAAATTATGTTATATTAAAAACAAAGAACTAAACTAGCAGGGATTATAAGAACCTTAAAACTGATTTAACACATAATTTTTCACATAACTCGGTAAGAGTTGGCATTCTCATCACTAAAGATGTGAGAGTTAACTTCCGGCGGTGACGCTGCCTCATCTCCATCCACATCTGACGGCAGCAATTGGCCCTTTGGACCGTTCTTGCTCTTGTTACTAACTTTGAAGTTGCTGTTGAATGACTAGAGGTTGTCTAGATGGTCATTGTCGGGGATGTAGTGACTCTTGCCGCCCTGAAGATCCACCTTCTTCCCTATCTTCTGAAGACATTTCACCAGTACTTTTGGATCGACGGAGCCCACCATGAGTGAAGGCAGCAATACCCTATATTCCATTGAGGGCTTTCTTCACCCGCTTCATGCAGGCATCGCAGTCTATGGAGACCTAAATCTAATCTAATATAACGTAAATCTAAATCTAGCGTAAATAAACGTAAATCTAACTAAAAATAAACCTAAATCTAATCTAATTTAACTTAAATAAACCTAAATCTAATTTAACGTAAGTCTACATCTAACCTAATCTTTAACGTCTTTTAGGATAGTTTCCTACGACGTTATAACTCTCTTCTTCTTGTGTGTGTGCGCGTGTGTGGATGTGTGTGCCAATAAAAAGAGATAAATGGTATAACCTTTCTATCACCCATGCCAAGTATGATAGATTGGTTATGCCATTTCCCTCTTGAATAATAGGTCTTGAGTTCAACTCCTCGTCGGCTAGATCTTTAGGTCTTTTAATTTTAATTAGTTTCCTACGACGTTAAATTAGTTTCTCTCTCTTTCTCTCTCAATGTGTGTGCGTTTTTTTGTTTATGCATGTTTTCTCTCTCTTTTCCTCTCTCAATGTGTGCATTTTTTGTTTATGCATGTTCTCTCTCTCTTTTCCTCTCTCAATGTGTGCGTTTTTTGTTTATGCATGCTCTCTCTCTCTTTTCCTCTCTTAATGTGTGTGTGCATTCTTTGTTTATGTATGTGTGTGTGCGTTTTTGTTTATGTTTGTACTCTTTCTCTCTCTCTCTCTCTCTCTCTCTCTCTCTCTCTCTCTCAAAAACACTATGTGTGTGTGTGTGTGTGTGTGAGAGAGAGAGAGAGAGGGAGAGAGAAAGAGGGGAAGGGAACATGAGAGTGAGGAGAGGGAAGGAGCATACCTGGCTCTCCTTTCTCTCCTCGTGTGTGTGTGTGTGTGTGTGTGTGGAGAAGAAAGAGAGAGAGAGAGAGGGAGAGCGTTACCTGCTCCTTGCTTGAGGGCGCCGAAAAACTCAGATCTGAGATCTGAGTTTTTGGGCGCTCTCTGTTTTTTTTTTTAGCCCAGCCGGCGTCGCTATGAGCGTCGCAAATTTACAAGTAAATTTGCGACGCTCATAGCGACGCCGGGAATTTTTTTTTTGAGCGTCGCTGTGTGAGCGTCACTATTATGAATAGCCTCTTGTAGTGAATGAAGGACTCAAAATGCAAATCTTGGTGTTGTTGATGATGGACAGCAATCGAGCACGCAATCGATGTCGGCAAGGAAATGGCCAAGGAGAAGCGCAATGGGCTACCAAAGCATCGGACCGCAACGGGATGATTTCGAAGGCAGTTATTACGAGCCGTTCTGTCGATGGGGAATGGGCTGAAAATTGAGATTGTTGGCTGATCTACTGTAGACTGAGAGAATAGGCTAATTTGAAGAGAAAACATTGGGCTAATATGTTGTGATTGCCAAGCAGCAAGGCTGATCTCCAATAGCCAGCATAACGCGAGCCGGTGAGAAAACGTTGGCTATGCTGATGCAAAAAATGTTGGGTAGCTACTCATTCTAGCGCCCCTTATCTGTCTGAAAATGCTAGGAGAGCACCTCTTTTTTATATCGATTGAAATCTGCTCCAAAAGTCGATCATGCAAAGATCCACATGGTCATATTCACGGAATTCCTCTGCTGATGTATCAGAGAAGGTAGCCTGACAAGTTGTTATCCTTGCATTCTCAAAGAGCATTCCAAGAGACTCTGTATGGCGATGAGCCCTCACTTCCTTGCCACAACCATGCTAGGTATATCCTACAATCAACATACTGCAAGAGACAATGTTTCTCACAAAAAGCTCATTAAAAACAGTTTTTTCTTTTTTATTTGGCATATATATCGAGAAAAGCCTTACCAAGAACAACCTGTTTCTAATAGGTCATGACTAGCACTCTCATCATGTATTCTCTCAACCATGTCAGGATCTTTCGGAATGGCAGACGCTTTCAAGGTGCCGACTGCCACCGATGTGGCTGAAATGCACACCCGATGTGAGAGGAATGAAGGGCTCAAAATGCATATCTTGGCATTGCCGATGATGGACCACCAATTGAGTACTCAATGTCGGCGTGGAAATGGCCGTCGATGGAGAGTGGGCTGAAAAGTGAGATCGTTGGTTGATCTGTTGCTGCTTGCAGGCTGAGAGCATAGGCTGACTCGAAGAAAAAACACCAAGCTAATATGCTGCGATTGCCAAGCAGTAAGGCTGATTTGCAATGGCCAGCACAACGCGAGCAAGTCGATGAAAAAACGTTGGCTATTCTGATGAAAAAAACGCTGGCTAGCTACTCAGTCTAGCGCCCCTTCTCTGTTTAAAAACGCTAGGAGAGATTTCCATCTGCTCCGGAAGTCGACCATGCAAAGATCCACCTGGTCATACTCACGGAATTCCTCTGCTGATGTATCAGCGAAGGTATCTTGATAAGTTGTTGTCCTTGCATTGAAGTGCTCAGCTACTTGCTGTCTGCTCGCTTGAGGTCGCTTCCGCTGCTCACTTGAGATTGTTGGTTGCTCGCTGGTTTCAGACTGCTGGAGAGAGAGAGAGAGAGAGAGAGAGAGAGAGAGAGAGAGAGAGAGAGAGAGAGAGAGAGAGAGAGAGAGAGAGAGAGAGAGAGAGATGAAGGCCCGAAGGGAATCGACCAAAAATGCAGGACCAAGCAAGTCATTGTGCATCTGAAGTGGTGTCTTCTCTTTGCATTAGGTATGCTCCCTTGCCACAACTATGTTGGGCATATTAGCCAAGTCAAAAAAAGGAAAAATAGTTGCTTTTGACTCCTCAGTATTTCTGAGTGGATTTGCGCACACAAAGCTAGAGGTCACTCGATTTTGTTTGCTACCCATACTAATGTTTTTATATTGCAATTGAGGAGGTGTTGCCAAATTGTATCCAACAAAGTGCGTCCTAAACATGAGTCTTTTTGAAGTAATTCACTTTTGTGGAGCTGACTGTGTATCCTAGAAACTTGGTACAATTCCTTCTGAGAGTACGCCTTGAATTCGGTTAGAAGAAGAACTCGTTGCTTTTGAGTGCTCACCATGCTCGGTCTAGCTATGCTTGAACTGTGTACTGGATATATATTGCTTCTACCCTAGATTTTTCGCAGCTCTGCGGACACAAAAACGGTGCAAGCAGAGGTGGTTGAGTTTGAAGAACGGTGTTCTCTTAGCATTTGGTTAAAACATCCCAAAGCTTTGATGCAACAACCATGTTGTACTTGAAGGCAAAAAGCAAAAAGTTACACTTGATGATTACCAGCGGGCACAACGTCGGAGAATGCACAACATATTCATCATGTGGTAGAAGAGAGGTCAATGAGCAATTACCACATGGGATGTAAGAGGATCAGGTGGCGGGAGCTTGCATACAATTTTGGAAATCTTTGAGATAACACTCTCTCTCATATCCGTGCGGTGGTGGCGGCAACACGTCTCACAGAACAGGTGGTAGATTGTCTTGGTGCATGCAGAAAGAATATTTTGAAGCAATGGGCTATTGTAGAAGCGAGGCAGGCCGCAGCCCCCCACTCAGCGAACGAGAGAAGCACAATTGTCTATGTGCGCGCGCGTGTGTGTGTAGGAAATTATGTTCCTGGCGATGGTGTTGAGAAGCTTGCAAATGGGCGCAACAATCACAGCAAGCTTGCAATCGGGATGGGGTGCCTGCGTACGTAGGATCGAGGCTAGGCAAGAAAGGGCGTGCAAACGCATAGGGGTAGCTGACGTGGAAGAGGGATTTTCTTTTAAGAAGATCCAGTATATCCAATAAGTTACTTTTGGTAGCTTTTGATGGCATAGTTTTTCTTAGAACTTTTTATCGCAGCCACGTGGGTTAATGAGAACGCGGGATTGAGATTTTGGCTCCTACGCTAACGAATAATGAGGTGTGGCTTTTTATAGCTGCACCATATTGCAGCCCGACCTAGTGCCCGCAGCCTCTGTACGGGTCCTCTATTAGGGAGTGTAGAACTTTATAATAACTCTAATCTACATATAAAGCATGCTCATCCCTACATACTACTTGTATAATAGCTAGGTTGTTCCTCCTCCTAAATTATATACTCACAAGAAGTTTTGGACAAATTCCCACATTGTGACTTATCTCAACATCATGAGCTTCTCTGATGGAGGCACGCAAAACCTAGCTAGGTACGATTGGGGGCAAGGGACCACCAACCCGGTGGTCCCTTGCCCACAATCGTACCTAGCTATGTATGCGATGCCTCTCGAGCAGAAGCTCATGATGTTAGTATGAAAAACACTGGAAAAGACTCCGTTTTCCTACATGAGATAACTTCTAAATCTTCTTATGAAGCATGGCACTCATTCGCACCTTGTACTAGTATTCCTACAAGCGGCTTTGACCATGAGCAAGTTCCTTTTCTTACATTCATGAGTTTCTAGCCTCAGGAACGCATTGCATGTACTCTTTTTAATGTGGCTCATTGTGGCACTAGGATATATGATGAAGACGTTCATTTTTATTTTTTTATAACCATGCAACTGTGAGGAGTGTGCATTTTGTCAACCTCTTTTTGGCACTAAAATATCTTGAAGTTATGCGATCATAGTGTAGAGTGTGTGTCTTTAAAGCTTGGGACACACTTTTAAATCCCATCATGTTCACAAAAAAAACGACCTTTAGTGTAGTTTTAAAGGATAAAAATTGAAATTTCAATGTTAGGTGGAAGGGTCACCTTGATAGAAACTGCCTAAATTTGGAGGATTTAGTCTAAAAATCGATAAAAACCCTAAAATATTCACTAAAAATTGGAAGATCTCCAATGCTCTCCTTTTTTCGATTGGTTGATAAAAAAGTTTCTGTTGAACACCGCCCATCATCGAAGCATGGGATCTGGGCTACACTTTATCCACAACCCAAGTTAACATATGGACCCCATGTCAATTGCAGTTTAGAGGTGAGTCGCACTCAGAGTTAGTCGGGGGAGTAAGGAACCCAATTACGAAAAATCCGATTTTTCCTTCAGAATTCTTGAAGCCCTCTTAACATTGTGATAGCTCCTCCATTTTTCAAGAGATTAAGCTATATTTTAAGGAAAACAATGCACAAATGCACTTCTCTATAGGTCTACCCAATGAGAAGCTTCCCTTTTCACTGATGTCTTCTCCTCCTTTGTAGCCCGAGCTGCATTTCTCTACTGGTGCGACCCAAGGTCAAAAATTTCTCTCTTACCCCTCCTAGATTGGGTGTGACTCGACCCTTATATATCAAAAGACCAACAATGCGTCCAAACTACAAGATTCCTGCTCGACGCTTGCATAATCAAACACTTCCTGGTGGTCTCAATGCCGAAATCGATAGAGTTGGAATTCGTAGAATTTCACCTCCGCCCTTCAATGGACATCTCACTTTCACGTATCCTTATGTTTTACTCGATAAAGAGCGCTCTTTTGACCCCACCTCTTGGGACAAAAAGGCACATAGTGGGCTATAGACAGTGCATTCGATATGTGATGGGTGTTTGTATGCTCCGTGGGACTCAGCTTAATGCCTAGTTCGAGTTGACCCTACGGAGAAGCTAGATATTGTGAAGGCTTGTTGGATGTGGATCGTGAGCGGTGATCGGATCCGGATGTTAATGTGAGTTTATTGCTTTTAGTGGCTTGGTGATTTTAGATGATTCCTTTTTGGTGGACGTGATCTGACAGCTTGTGGATGCTATTATGTAAGTTCCTTCTTCTCTTACTTCCCTTTAGGCTATGTATGGCTAGTATATAGACACAGGACATTCCATGAGAGGGAGCTTCCTCCTGGTGGCATCCATGCAATTAGGTTCTCGATATGTATTTGATTAATGGCTTCTAGTAAAAAGTTCGGCTTTGATGAACGGTCGGCTATGTGTTGCCCCTCATCATCATGGAGAGTACTTTGCATGAGGTTGTATGGTATGTGTAGTTTCTCTTCTTAATATATCCCTTGGGGGAATTACCCAAAAAAAAAAAGGTTTAGAATTTAGCCTACACCATGATGCACCAATCTCCTCACATGTGGTCATAAATGTTAATAATGGTGATGTATTGGTCTCTAGCCACTTGATCTTCACATGTGGTCGTAAATCTACTAACGTAATATGGCGGAAGGGGGGGGCCCTTTACACGTGTCGCAATCTGCGACTTGAAGGCTAAAGTTCAAAACAAAAACAAGCGCCTTTGCACACGATAAAGAGGGAGAGAGGGGGAGAGAGAGAGCGGCGGCCGGCTGTACTAGTGTTAATAATGGTGCAATATTGGTGTGGCCACTTGAGCCTCATGCATGTTGGCAGGCTTGAAAAAAACGAAATGGGAGAAATGGGAATCGATTGATGTATGGATGGTCCATGAAGCAATTCTCTTGGCTTAGACTACACCAAACTCTAGTATGCCAACACCACCTCTCGTCTGGATAGGTTGCTACATCTTGCACCAAGTTGATTGGCTTCCACCTTCAGATGAGCTGAGTGTAGATACCCCCAAAGGATGTTTGACCATTTTTCCCTTAAGCTAAGAATTGTTATGGATAAGAGGAAGAATGATATTCAAACGGGAAAAAAAAAAACTTGCATTGAAGGAGTATCACTCTTTTCAAGTCCTTGACTAAATTGGCTCTAAATAGGCTAAAGAAATATATGAAAGCAGGGACCCTCGAGCTTGGCATATTCTAGTACATAACTTCTAGACAGAAACTAAATGTACAAGGTTCAAGATCGAGATTCCAAACGCCAGAAAATTCTAGAGAAAGTGGGAGAGCTCTCAAATAAAAAGAAATAGGAAACACTACATAGGAGGAGCGCAAGAGGTGGCTTGAAGCAAAGGCTTAGCTCGTTGATTTGCAAGTCGAAGAGATTACAAAGACCAAGTTCTAGCCAAAGCACTTTCCCTCAAACTTGAGACTGCCAAGCTCACTTCAACAAAGCTTTAAAGGTTAAAAGAAGACGAGACCTCATGGCTGCAGTCACGCATGAATGGGGAATATAAGCCAAGACCTGAATAATATTGCTAAGCTTATGCTCATGCTTATGCTCGACCACTTGCACCAAATTTTAGGTCAATAAAAATTCTACTCGGAATGGGTCAAGGAGGCATGATCTATGTTACTTGGCAATGTAAAGAGCACTCTGTTGCCAAGAGAAGTTAAAGCACTCGAAAGGCCTCTATCAATTGATGATGAATGTTGGGCTACCTTGAAGGAAAAGTCCCATGGGTGGGATGGACTAACATCATACTTTTATAAATATTTTTTAGAGGACATTAAATTCCCACTCCAAATGGCAAGCAAGGCCTTGATAGAGGGTGTGATGGATACTCAAGGGGTGCACTTTAATGTATCAAGTGCATCCCTTGAGTAAACAAGGCCTTGATAGAGGGTGTGATGGATACTCAAGGGGTGCACTTTGTAACCATGTTAATGTATCAGGTGAGTTCAACAAGAGGGGTTTTCAGATGTAAACATTTAAAAAAAATTAACATAGATACATTAGCGAAGGGATTTTTATTTTCCATTTTGGAAAAATATCCTAAAATAAAGTAATCACCCCTTCCCCCATCAACATGGGCTTATCAAAGGGAGATCAATCTCTGACAACTTCCTGGCAACATTGGTCAGTATTGAATATGGAAACTTTGCCAAGCAATAATGCATCCTCCAACAATTTGATCTAGACGAGGCATATGACATAATTTCATGGTCTTACATCGAAGCAATCATGAAGACCTTGGGGTTTGGACCCAAAAATATGCATGATAGTACACATTTTGGAATTAAAAAAGAAAATCCTTCTACTCAACTCACGTGACTGATATACATGTTTTATGGGTTACCACCTTGAGAGCTTTGGAAGGCATGTATGTGAAGTGTGGTATACATTTTAGAACGCAACAAGTTTTGGGCATGCTTCCTGTGTAACCTTTAAGGCCTCTGATGTATTTCTCTTTTTTTTACTTAAACACTTCTATTTACTTCAAAAAAAAGTAAAAATATTGAATCTTGGATTACATTAAATGCAAAGGCTACCCAACAAGGTGGACTCTCGCCTATTCATTGGTCTCGCATATTCATTGGGAATGTGGAACCTAGCTTCTGTCCAAATGCAATCATCTATGCTTGCAAATTGAACTCATGTGGTAACATGCAAGATTCTATAACATGCAAAATGTTGACATGGGTTAAAAAGTCCATGAAGTTATGTGTGGCTTCATGTTTATTGCATCAATTCCTCTCTCTCTCTTCCCCCCCCCCCCCCCCCTCTCTCTCTCCATCCACCCGCCGAACATGCTTCTTCTTCTTCTTTGTCTTCTTTGCCATCGTAGGTGTCACTATTGACTTAGGTGATGAAAGTCTTACTCGTATCATTTAATCACCCGAGCTTAATTGTCAATTGTATAATGCGAGCTGTTTAACACTGACGCTTGGAAAATTTACGGGCGCTGCTCAAGCGACGCAACGCTAATGAATCTACCCAAAATAATAAGAAAAGCGTCCCTAGAGTGTCACATCGTAGCGATGTTTGCAAACTATTTTGCATCGCATAAGCAACGGCGTCACTTAAGCGACATCATTGAACGATGTCATTTTTTTTTAAAAGCCCAAATTTGTCGCGGGAGCCTTTTTTGCTTCGTGGCACTCTGAGCAGACACATTCCTCTCGCATGTAGACCCTGCGCCGCATGGCTTGCTTTCTCGAGCTCCTTGCTCTCCTTTTCTCCCACTCCTTGCCCCTGCGAGGTCTCTTGCTATCCATCTCTCTTCAGGGACAAGGTACACACACACACACACACACACACACAGATGAATGAAGTGAAATGCTAGAGAAAGAGAGATTTGTTGGGGGGGGGGGGGGGGGGGGGGGGAAGAGAGAGAGAGAGGGAGAGAGAGAAATGAAATGAAATGTTATATTAACGTCTTCAAAAGGCCAAAATGACCTATGAGACCAAAAGGTTACAACCATATGTGTTACTCTAGTACAATGTCAAGGGAACATAAAGATAAAAATAAATGAGGGTACTTAGAGTGGATAGGTATGTAAGCCTAACATATATCCTCATCATCATCAATGTCCTCATCACATAATATCAGCTCAAAACATATGGGGAGTGGGTACATTCACATGAGGGCTAATGAGGTGCACAACGGGGGAAGTAGACAATGGTGATCATCCCAAGGGCTCTCTCATGGGTCTCTATAGTATGTCCTCAATGTCCTCCATGGTCAGATCTCGAGAGGGGGGGAGGGGGGGCTCGATGTTGCTCAATGATGCTCTGTAGCCTCCGATGTAGGCCACGTCTATGGTTTGAAGATCCTCGCATCCTTGGGCGTCATGAGCGGCCAAGCTAAAAACGCCCTAATGAGGGTGTGACTGGGGTAATTTGTGGTGGGCCATACGAAGTAGTCCCTCTATAAAAAGTAGTGATCTGGCTCTGTATGGATCCTCTATGTGTAGGCCTTTTGCTCCCAAGGGTATTTTCTCTTAGTCTACAGATCTCCATCAAGAAGAGTCTTAGGCACCTCTGATCATAGTAATACATGATGCGGGATAAGGGGCCAAAGCCCTCTCTAAATAAGCATGAAAATGCTCGCTCGTAGTATGTTGTGCATTCGTAGATATAGTGCTCCTCTGTCTCTAGCTCTCTCTGGAAAATCTGGCTCTGGAGATATACCTTTGTATCGGCCAGTCTCTATCTCCAACTCAAAAAAAAAGGCATCTTCATCCCCAACTCATGTGACAGTGAGAGGTCCCCAACTTGACGACTCTCAAGTTGTGATGTGGTCGACACATCTCTAGGCCTAATAAAAATTATATCCTCTAAGAAAAATCCAGGGAATAGACCTTTGTCATTGTCAATGGCTTGGGACTATAGCCCTAGAAAAAGACCTAGTTCTGTCTCGCAAGTGGAAACGGGACAAAATCTAAAAGACCCAAAAAAAATTTGGCCCTATAACCGCTACAAATGGGCTAAGACATCCTCTTCCAACGCTTTTTTCCCTCTACATGAGTGAGGGCACAGTCATTGGTGGACTCTTCTTCCACTGAAGAAGTCTTCTAAACATCAATACACGGGGATGGATAGATATGCAACTAATCTGGTCCACCCGTCCATGATCGACAACCTTAGTCGATTCCCACTTATTACCACCCTACACTCACACATGCTTCTTTGTTTTTTAATTACTACCACAATCTTTTACACTTAAAATAATGGTTCATTCTAACTTTCAGTCATAGTGATTCGAAAAAGCAAGTATTGAAAACAACATTGAAAAGCATTCTCTATCAAACAAACATCTTTAAACTTAAGATAGGGTATTGTCAACCAAAATATTGACCATAATAAGCATGACTAGTACTCTTCTTGTTTCACGGTCACCTAAGGGATATCACCAAAATTTCAAGGTGCCCATACACCAAACTAGTTGCCCATACAACCGGGCGACTCCCCCAGGATAAGAAAATGGTATCATAGCTTATGTAGAAATATCAAGACATGATGAAGTAGAGACTCATTATTCATGGGGTTGGCTGACTTAAAATTGGCCTTATAGCCATCTTTATTCATAAAAATATACCAAGGAGCTCGAGGTGTCTTGAGATAAGTTGTTTTAAGGATGATCAATCATAGGCTTTTCTAATTCAACAATTTTAACCAAACCATTTATGTCCTAATCTATCAAACAAATGCACGATGTTTCTTAGAAGATACCCTTTTGTTTTCAGCCAATTAAACAATTTATATGTACCTTTCCTCTCCTTAACGGATGCAATATTATAATTTTTCTTTAAAAAATTAAGCTACTTATAAACGTAATTTATAACCACGACCCACCTATCATTGACCCGGAATTTGTTGAGACTCGAGGGCACGAACACTCTCGTCCGTCGGCCTGCTACTCGGGTTGGTCTCGTGGTTGTGTGAGACCCTAGCCCTCTTGGTGTTTCTATCATCCTCTTTGAGCTATTGATTTGTGCGGGTTCTGTTTGGAGCCATGGTCTTTATACTTATAAAAGGATACTTAACCATTAGGAAAAGTATCAAAGCTCAACTTACTATAGAATTTCTATAACGTACTTCCATCAATTATCTTAATTCCTTTCTATTAAAAGCCTAGGGTACATCATTGGTTTATAGCATTATAAGTTAATTCTTATGGGTGATACTATTCTTACAGAATCTTTATACCTTATTTTAGTCATATGAATCTATGCCTAATTTTTGAAAAACTAATTTGTTATCTTTTTCCTTTAGTTTGTAGTAAAAAATTGTAACTTTTTGACATAGTAATTTTCTAACTACTTATATGCATAGTATATTTTTATCCTAGCTTCCTTATAAGCTTCCTAAGGTCTATAATTATCTTATCATTTTTTGAGTCATCTTCCTAATTTTCCGCTTTCAGATAAGGAAAAAATGGTTAATTTTTGTTTAATAACTATTAAAAGTAATTATCTGATAGAGAGATATTTATCTTAGATTTTTAATAAAGTAACATATCTTTTAAAAAAAAATAAGTAAATTTGCTAATTATCCTCTTTATTTTATTTTCAAAACAAAGAATTTAAGCAAAAGTAATTAGCAAGATTAGTTAACTAATTATGAAATAATTACTATGGATTTATAACACTACTATCTATCTATAAAAATTATCTCACTAACTTTTAAATTGATTTGCTGATTATCTTACTTAATATTTTGATAAAATCAAAGAATTTAAGTAATAAGAATTAGAAAAAATAATTAACAAATATGAGATAATTATCACGGAGTTCTAATACTATGATTGTTCTCTAAAAACTATCTCACTAACTTCAAAACTCATTTACTAATTATACTGCTTCATTTTTCACTAAAAATAAATAATCTAAGTAAAATTAATCAACAAAATTAATTATCTAATTATGAGATTATTATCAAGGATTCCTAACACTAAAATCTTTCTTAAAAAAGTATCTCACTAGCTCATTTACTAATTATCTTGCTTAATTTTTAGTCATAGAGAGATAATTTAAACAAAACTAATTAGCAAAATTAATTAACTAATTATAAATAATATCTCAAGTTCTTAACACTATAATATTCCTCTAAAAATTATCTCACTAACTTTTACACTTATCACTAATTAGCTTGCTTAATTTTTAGCTAAAAATAGAGAATTTAAGCAAAAGTAACTAGAAAGACTAACTAACTAATTATGAGATAATTATTACGGATCTCTAACTCTATTATCTACCTCTAAAGATTATCTCATGATTTAATCAAATATATTCCTAAATTTTCTATTATATTTAGATTGAACACATATCATTTTTATTTATTTAAATACTAAAACTAATGTTAAAAAATTGATATAATCTCCACAGCTTCTTAACAATGTGTATAAGCTCTAAAAATTATTTTGCAATTATCTAATTTTAATCGATGTATTTCTCCTTAGTTAACATCAAAATTAAGCAATTTCAATCCTAATATAGGTTAATAATTAATTAGATTACTGATCATAATCAAAGATTAAGTATTCAACAATATAATAACATATAAAAGTGTAATTAATAATAGAGAGAGATTTAATCATTTCTAATCAATAAGATAATTAGAAACTAGACATAAATTAATATACCTTAGTACTAATCTAACGAGATTAGTACTAATACCTTGATTAATCACTTAAAGGTCTGGTCTCTTAGTGATCTTTGAGAAGAACATCTCTAAGCACGAGAGATTTTTCCAAGGTCTCCGAGTCTAACTGAAAATGTGAAGCCTAGAGGTCTATTTATAGATTTTTTTTGCAAGCAGGGTTGAAATTAGCATTTCTTGGTTCTCCAAGGCAGCCCCTTTAAATTCTTCTAGCGTCCCCTACTACTTTTTCTTGTCTTTGGCAAGTTCATAATATCACCTCGCAACCTATCCAGCTTGGTTGGTCAAAATTACTAACTTTTATTCACTTTAATGATTTAACTGAAATTATTTAGCCCATGTGCTTAAATATCTACTAGGCCAGGTGAAAAGCTCGTGTGATTTAATAATTATAAAGGTTTTCAATTCTTTTATTTAATCAAAGTGATTGTGAAACTTTCGACAAGAATTCGGGGGTTAATTTTTGTTTGAATTCGATTCAAAAAAAATTGGGCTGAAGTAAAGTTGTGCTTAAGAATCCATAAATACCATTTTTTACTATGTTCTGGATAAGGGTAAATTACTACTTTGCATGTCTAGTGCTCTCAAATAAAGCTTAGGGTTCCGATTTTCCTGCTTCTAAAAAGGTGGAATTGTTACAATCACCCCAACTTAAGAATTTGAGATTTCCTTGTTAGACCTAGGAGACTGAGATGCCGGATCCACCACCCTACCACCCTATATATAGGCCGGCGGCTCCTAGCCCTAGCCACAATATGGATCCCCAATCCACACTGGTCTAGTCCGAGCCCCTGGCTCACGTCCCTAACCCCCTAGGTCCAGCCTTGCTCCTTAGGATCCTTGTCCTGACATTACTCCCCCCTTGGAGAAGCGTTTTTGTCCTCGAAAACAAGAGTGGTGATACACTAATTTTTTCCACAGTGGCATCCTTCCTGGATCCAACTGTATGCTTGACCGGAACACGGTTTAGTAGGAGGTTCAATGAAACCAAGAGTAACATCTTGATTTTCCATATTGTTGTCCATTCGCAACCATGTTGTGTTACCGGTTCCCATCCAATCATAGTTTGTAGACTCCATTTAGAATGCACATGAGCATGCTAAACGAGTTATCACAACAAAGATGTACCCAAAAGAGTACCTCTTTTCACTTTTCATGAAAGTAACTTGATGACATAACTCATCAGCCAAGTTTAAGTCCTTGACTTGCTCTCAAATTTCATCAATAAACAACCCTACCATAGCTAGTGTTCAAGGTTGACGACCTGACTTATTCATGAAGAACTAAACCTAGTCGCAAACATGCTTTCACTTATGGTAAGCAAACTCCAAGTAGAGCAATAAAAATGCTCATTAATTGGATTTCTTGGTGCACTTTGCATATCCTTTAGCACAATTACACTTTGTAATCTGCCTATCCCCTTAGATAACTGACAGTACTGAGGTGTATTTCCCCCACGGTTTATAGAAAGTTTTCCTAGATGACTGGCAACTGGGGATCACGGTATCGTATAACATTGCCAAGGAATCAAAAATGTCCTGAATAACCAGCTTGGTTAACTTGAAAGATCTACAAGCACTCAAACCGATCCATGACCTCTATTGGTGATTTGTAGACCCCAAAAGGAATCTCATAGAGATACTGCACTTAGATGCAAAATGTTTCATAAGAAACTAATATGATGAATATGCATGCGCTCCAAATCAGCCATTGCTAAACACTATGACCCATAACACCTAGTGTGCATGCATTTAGCAAAAAAAAGATCCAAACCTGTATACCATGATCATCCTTGCCAATACTTATGGAAAATGTGATGCTCCTAGCACACATTAAAGAGGAGTGTAAATAGTGTTGAAAAGAAACTAAATACTTTCTGCTCCAATCATTTGCAAGCCTTCCCAAACGTTTGAACCATAATATAAGGTGAAACATTAATCACTTCTAGGTACAAACAATGAAACTTTTTCATCAACAACTCATAGCCTTGCTATATGCATAAACACCCATCCGTTAATGTTGTTTAGTAGCTCTTGTACCTTAACAAGTCATTCTGAGTATCCAATAATTTTTGGCCACTGAAATTATTCCTGACACATTGTGCTAAAAACAGTCTATAAAACGGATTCAACTAGCACCTAGGGACTTTGTCGTAACACATGCTTGAAATATTGGGCGCCAGTGTCAGTCCCAGAGGCTCATATTCTCCACATGTGGAATATGTCTCATGTAAGGGTGTATAAAAAAAGAACATCCTTCAAGTACAAGATGTACTTGTGCATGGTAGATGCAAACACTCTACGAAGGGAGTGAGAGGGACCCTCATTAGCCTTGCTCTACACTCGCTAAACCGAACTCCTTTGAGTTCCTAGACCATGTTGCATCCCCATGTGACAACATGTGCCAAATAAACCCTATAAGTGGGGCTATAACTGCATAATGCAGAAACTTATTTTGGACACTACAACCCAAATTTCTTGGCTCTTATATTACCTTATCATTTCTCTTAAGAGCAAAAATGGAGGATAACATAGTTTGCACATCCTGCCCAAATTTCCCGCCTGCAAAGGCCTAGGAACGCTAATTGAAAATTAGTGAAATGCAAGTAGTATTGCACCTGTAACCTTGGGTGTTGCCTTTGCAATCCAGACCCCTTGGTTAAAATTAACATTGTCAAACCCTTGGTCAAACTTTACAGGAAAACTCCTCAATTAGCAGCCGGCCCTTGGTCTATATCCGTGACCCCCCCTTGGGTTTATCATGAAGTTGAAATTTATCCACTATCTTGTGGCAGCTTGTGGACTTCTTTCCGTGAAAGTGCAAGCGTGAAGGTGCCAATAATGGACCATCAACACTTTAATAAGTGATTTACTAATCACGAGTTGAGTCTTACCCCAAAACTGTATGCGTATAGACACTCATAGTGCTATAGATAAATGAGAAGATCCACTCAAGTTTGAATCATATTCACCATTGGATCTGCTGTAGATCCCAAAATCCATAATATTGGGCTTGTGTGAGTAGTCGCGCTATCTGAAATGTTGGCTTCGTCTATACACCTTGGTAGAGAAAAACCCTTACGAGTTTAAGACGTTCAAAAACTCAACGTGGTCTTCACACTGAAGGTATAGAGTGAAAAAATAATACCCAAAAATCAGTAATGGCAAGACTCTTGCTTGTCCATAGAAAGCAATGGGTCCTCGACTGAATAGAGTTGGTCTATTTTAAAAGCAATCATTGATGGATGGCTCTTACCCATTCCAAAATAAGTGGCAATAGAGGACTCTTAGCCCTTCCTGTTGTCTTTTAGCCCTTCCTTTTACCGTATTGACATAGTAAGTCAATGAAGGTACGGCTAGTTGCATTTCACCTTTCCCGCTAAGAAGTTGGAAAGAGAGAGAGAGAGAGAGAGAGAGAGAGAGAGAGAGAGAGAGAGAGAGAGAGAGAAAGAGAAAGAGAGAATGCTAGGTTGAGGAAAACCCCTTATTCAAATGTGTTGCATGCCCCTTGCATATGATTTTGTGTAGACCATGTCTGTGTCTTAGCTTATCCTATAAGCATACAACTACACACCCATGTAGAGAGAGGCTTAGCTTATCCTATAAGCGTACGATTGTGTACTTGTACCACGCCCTCATAGAGAGAGGTACCAGAAGTCACATCTTGACCCACTCACCGTTTATGTGATCATGATTGTATCAGGGTGCAGATGTATGGAACTTTGCCTATGAATAACATAAACACAAAATGTTGTAAAATATGTATATAGCTGACCTCGTCCTTGACAGAGTAGCTAGTGCTATAGAGAAACCATATGCAATGATGGGTGTTGTACATCCACTGAACTAGTATGCCATGCATACAAAGAAAAAAATAGAATAATAATCCCCTGGCTTCAAGGACTGTCTCAACCATGGGAGCCCTTATTATACATGCCGTGCACGATTACACTGGCATGGCTACATCACAGTGCGTTGTTGCATAAACTATGAGCTTATATCCCTATAGTGCAAAAGATGGGTGCCATTATCATTGATCGGCAGTGCTTCACATGAAGACAAGCAAAGCACTTTGCTTGATACAGTGGCTTCGTGTGGAGTCTGCCCAAGCACTTTGCTTTGCACAGTAGAGAGAGGGCTTTTCAAAAATGAAAAGTATAGCATGGACAAAAACAAACATAAGTTGAAAGTTGACTAACATTGTCGCCCATTTGTGGCCAGGTTTCTGGTAGTGCGCTCGAATCTGCTCGAGTGAGTGAGCGTATGTATCATATACACCCGCTTGGGATGTAAAAACCTGCAAACATCTTGGCAAGGTTTCCCCAGTTCGTATGCTAATAACATATTCTAGACCTTGGAAACCGATATGCCAAATGCCGGAATGGAAGCCTTGCTTCTCCTAAGTACACATGAAGTCGTGATGTTCATAGTAAACAGATACTCTTAGCCAATTTACAATTGCATAGCAAAGAAATTCAACCTTGTCAAGCATTCAAATAGAATTTACCTTGGTGAATTGGAGGTAATGGTCGGCCTTGTCAAGGTCCCTGAGCCTTCTTGATCAAGGGTAGTAACAGGCCGTGCCGATCTCAATGAGATTCGCAAGCACGACCATACCGTGGCAGGTACCTGCATCATATATGCAACAGGCCTTGCTTGAACACTTGGACATTTTTCCGTGACAAACATCCCTTGAAACAAGCTCCCCCTCCACCATAAGTCATGGTTTTGAAGCTTGCTTATACCCATGCAAAAATTGTTGCGAAAGAAACTCAAAAAATATTAGCTATTAAATAAAGCTGCAGACTAGCGACCTTGTCGACCCACCAATGTGCTTAAAAGCTGGCATGAATATGTCATGTTGGCTTGTAAATTGGCTATGGTTGCTCGTAGCTACACCATACCTGAGGATACCGTTTTGTTGACCTTGTGTTTTTTTTTTGTTTAATGCTTGAGGACTACCACTATGGATAGAGGCACTCGTCAACAAAAATAGCACGCTTACTCAAGAAAGTGATAAGACACATACCGAAAAAATTGCCCCTTCCTGTTAGTTGCAGTCGTGCCAATTTGCCCGCTAAAGCTCAAGCCTTGCGCAACTTGCTCAACCCAATCACTAGGATGTGCAAACTCATAAAAGTGTGGCACTATTCGTGCGCCGATCATCCATATCAAGGTTGCAAGACCAATGCGGTTTGCCAATGGCTAGGATTGATTCCCCTTCAAGGATTATGTTTTGCCGTGGCCTCAACATACTTACGATAACCCACCCTTGCATTGAATAACATCAATCGTACTAAAAGGCAATTATCTGGCCAATGCCGTTGCATGTGGCTTGCAGCCATGCACACCTTATAGGCTATGTAGCTAAACATGTCTTGCATGGAGTGCCCTAAAAGAATCTGATAACATGTGCATGCCTCGAGTTGGCGTGCATGCGAGGAAAGGTTCACTGCTGCCTATGGGAGCTACATCATGCAAAGTTTGGTAGATAAAATAAAGGTTCACTGCTGCCTATGGGAGCTACATCATGCAAAGTTTGGTAGATAAAAATAAAATAAAATAAAAAATTAACCTATCGCAGCGATGGTAGACGGGTCCGCCTGCGTGCAGACCATGCAGGAGATGTAGCTCAAGTGGGTGCTCCTTTCAAGGAGACCCTGTGACAAAACATTCTCCCCATGCTGGCGCACTCCCAACGATCCTGCTCTACCCTAATTCGGTGCAGATTGACTGCCGGACTACTCCCATGTTAGAGACCCCTCCCACGTCGATAGCATGATTCACTTCTTCTACTCAAGGGGTCATGCCTGCCCTGCAGCATCGAGAAGAGGGCCTCCCACGGCCTTCCCACACACACACACACACACACACACACACACACACACACAGACGACCCATGCAAAAATTCATGCCAGTTTCAGCTTCCCCCTTCCTCCGTAGCTTCTCCTTCTCTGAGCTCTGGTACCAATGTTAGACCTAGGAGATTTAGATGTCGGATCCACCACCCTATATATAGGCCGTCCACTAGCCCTAGCCCTAATATGGATCCCCAATCCACACTGGTCCAGTCCGAGCCCCTGGCTCAAGTCCCTGGCCCCCTAGGTCGAGCCTTGCTCCGTAGGATCCTTGTCCAAACAATCCTCATCTCAACCGAAGTTAGGGAATTCTTTACAAGAGAAAACTTCAGCTTTCCATGTAGCATCTTCAGTGGGATATTTTTTCCATACGACTAGCTACTCCTTAATTACTTGATTTCTAATAATTCTTTATCTCTTCTTAAGAATACCATCTCATTTGAAACTCCACAACTCCTTACTTTTGGCAGTCTCAACTATTCACGACCCAATTTATCCAAGAAAATCTTGGTGTTGAGCCCATCTTAAAAACCTTTACAAACCAATTGTACTAACTCAAAAAACCAGGTCAAATGCATTCCAAAAAGATTTGTATATCCACCTTGTCAACATGAATGTGCTCGGTCTAACTGACCATTCAGAGCAATCAATGTTTGACAAGTATTATACATTCCAACTTTGCCAATCTGAACACGCTCAGTATATCTTGCCATTCTTAGCATTTTGCGCTCGGCAGAAGCTACCACCAGTGCACCAGAGGTACCCCCTCTGTGCCCTAACCGCGTTCACCAAAAATGAGTAAAGGGTTGGAAGAGGTATCATAGCAACAGTTTTTGGCTTTCAATTAGTCTCGAGCATTAATACTTCTATCTAGGTCATTTTTCAAGGAAGGCTATTTTGTGCACAAGGAATGTGTTGATTTTTGGATAACTAGCTCATTCCTAAAATGCCATCATAGATTTCTACTGGCAAGGTGCCAAGAAAGATGAGGGGGGGATTCCTTCGAGTTTGAAGTCTATCTTTCTAGCTAAGAATTTAGAGAGAACCTCTTTCTCATTTGCTAGTTCTACCTTTAAGTTCTTGATTAGATCTTAATTTTAGACTCCTTAAGCATTTTAGAAAAAGAAAACAATATATACTCTTACAATATACAAGTAACTCAAAGTTTAATTGTTTCATAGTGGTTCGGATAATTGTCTATTATTGTGGGGCTCTAGGATTGCTAACTGTGGCCAAAGGAGTGGCTCTTTCATCTTCCTCATTCATTAAGGTTGGTTCTCCCACGATTGCATAAGCTCTTGCTCCTCTTTCTCTTCCTCTGTTACATTCTCTATTTCTACCTCCTCTTAGATTGTCTCCTTGATTTATCTAAGATTGAGGTTCTAGCATGCAAATAAGGAGGGTACAAGTGTTGGACATGCTTGAGTTACTTTGAAATGTTTTCACCTCATTGGTCAAGTGTGAAGCATTCTAAACTAGCTGCACACTAGCATAGCTATATAAGAGAGGGATCCTCTCACACACTCTCTCAAGTGTCCAAGTTGGAAAAGCAAGCTCTCTCTCTCTCTCTCTCTCTCTCTCTCTCTCTCTCTCTCTCTCTCTCTCTCTCTCTCTACGGACTCTATTTTTTAACTCTTGGCTATGAATGCAAATCCAAGCCAATGAAAGTTTCTTCTTCTCCATCTATACTATTCTATTATTATCTATGTTAAGAGATTGCCGATGAGCAAATATACTTGGAATATCAATTCTCTTGCTTGAAAAATACTGCTCTCCATCTTCATCTTCCTCTTTTATCGCAGTTCCTTTCTCCCCGTTGAGGTGTTTAGGGTTTGGCAAGGAAGGTTATACCATGGAATCTTGAAGACACGATCCAGGGTTTTTCTCTTTTGGACAATTATTTATATAGTGTCACATCTGGCTGCATCCAAGTTTACTGTAGCAGCTACTCCACGTTGTTGATGTCCTTGGTTGAACGTTCCCCTAGCTCTTCCCCTAAAGTTGTTAAAACTACTATAGTTCCTTGTAGGGGTGATTCCTTCTGTTGCAAGAGGTTTGGCTCTAAGAAGGGTATCCTAAATTAATGTAGGCCTCATAACTTCAAGGCACGTGCTCAATGGTTTGTTAAGGCCTTGACAAAAACGGGCATATTTGTTGCTCCATTTTCATCTGGGGAGCATAACATTGTAAAGACACAAACTTCGTGTAGTACTCCTCCAATGAAAGCCCTAGTTGGCGTAGATCAAAAAACTCATTCATCTTAATAACCTGATGTGCGGGAGGGAGATATCATTCTCTAACGCGCTGATTCATATTCTCCCAAGATGGACTACTGATGAGATTGTCTCTACAATGTTGTTTACACCAGATTTTAGCATCTCCACTGAGATGGAACATACCTAGCATTTCTTGATTTTCTTGAGCAGTCCTTGCTGCTAGAAAGTAGTCATCCATAGCGTCCAACCATACTTCAACCTCAATATCAAGACTGGGTCCTTCTCCCTTGAAGATGGGGGGTTAAAATTGCTTTAGTAATAGTCTCTTTTCTTGCGTAATTGTGCAAAGTCTATTCATGCAAGTCACTACCTAGGATTGAATTAGTGGGATTTAGAATTTAATGAATATCTACCTTGTTTATGCTTTCAAGCTTATCTCATACTCAAAAAAATTGCACACTAAATGAAGACAATGGACAAACCATAAACAAAACAGGTTAATATAGCATACTCATGAAAACCATAGTATGTACAATAGCTGACACGATCCATGAAGATCCTAATATGTACAATAGTAACAACAGTCCTATACTAGAATCCTGTGGACTATGAGTGGGTCAAACATAGGATCAAAAAATACATCTTTTGGCTCTCTAAAGCTAGGGCCTACATCCATGGGTGTAATTCTACTTGAGTATATTACTTTAGACACCTGATCAAACACCCATTGATTTTGTGATAGTTAACATCTACTATAATGGTTTTATTTGGACTCTCTGTTCCAATGAAGAAATAGACTTCAGTAACCCAAAGTACTTTAGTCCACTTAAGTCTCTTCAAAGTATATGCAAGGCCTCGATCCTAGTTCTCCCGGATCAATGAATAAGATTCCACAAGATCCTAACCAGCTGATCCTCCAAGTGGGAGGAGAAAACCTCTTGTCTAACAATTTCATCACACTTTTTCGCATTAGAAAGCATCGAGATATGCACGCCCTCATGAACATAATGTTGAAAAACATGAACCTGTGGTAGGCATGATGGAAGTCGTCTTGCATTAAGAGGGAAATTCTCTCTTTCTTTTTCTTTTTCTTTTTCTTTATAGTTATATACATCACAATTGAAATTTTCATACATACCTTATTTCACCCCAATACCATAAACTTTACCTAGGTTCAATATCTCAATTAACACATGCTCTGATACCAAGTGAGAGGTCCCCAACCCTCCGACTCTCAAGTCGTGAGGGTTCCTTGCTAGGTCTCTAGGCCTAATAAAATTATATCCTCTAAGTAAGAAAAATCCAGGGAATAAACCTTTTCCATTGTCGATGGCTTGGGACTATAGCCTTAGAAAAATACCTAGTTCTATTTTGCAAGAAAAAATGGGATAAAATCTAAAAGACTTAAAAAACATTACACCCTATCACCTCTATAAATAGGCTAAGTCATCCTCGTCCAATGTTTTTTCCCTCTACGTAAGTGAGAGCACATTTGTTGGTGGACTCCTCTTCCACTGAAGAAGTCTTCTAAATGTTACTACATGAGGATTGATAGTTACCCAACTAATCCAATCCACACATCCATGATTGACAACCTTAGTTGATCCCCACTTACCATACTTTTTTGTTTTCTAATTACTACCACAATCTTTTAACATTTAAAATAATGGTTCATTTTAAATTTTTGTCACAGTGATTCATTAAAACAAGTATTGAAAACAGCATTGAAAAGCATTCTTTATCAAATAAATATCTTTAAACTAAAGATAGGGTACTATCAAGAAAAACATTGACCATAATAAGCATGACCAATACTCTTCTTATCTCACCTAAGGGTGAAAAATGGCACCAGTTCCTTATTCATAATTCAGGGTGAAAAAATATCACCAAAAGTTTGGGGTACCCATACACCAAACCAGTTGCCCATACAATCAGGCAACTCTCCTAGGATAAGAAAATAGTATCCTAACTTATGTAGAGATATCAAGACATGGCGGAGTAGAGGCTCATTGTTCATGTGGGTGGCCGACTTAAAAGTGGCCTTATAGCCATCTTTATTCATCAGAATATACCAAGGAGTCGATGATGTCTTGAGACAAGTTGTCTTAAGGATGATCAATCATAGGGTTTCCTAATTCAACTAGCCTAACCTAAACATTTCTTTCCTGCTTTATCAAATGCACGATGTTTCTTGGAAGGTATCCTTTCATTTTCGATAAATTTAATAATTCCTATGTACCTTTCCTCTCCTTAATGGATGCAATATTATAATTAAACAAAAACTTAAGCTACTTATAAAATTAATTTATAACCAAGACTCACATGTGATTGATCCAAAATCTGTTGAGCTCAGGGTATGAATACTCTCGTCCATCCGCCTGCTGCTCGGATCAGCCTTGTGGTCGTGTGAGGCCCTGGCCCTCTTGGTGTTGCTATCATCCTCTTTGGGTTGTTTATTTGCACGGATCCTTTTTGTAGCCATTATATTTATCCGTATAAAAGGATGCTTAACCATTAGGAAAAGCATCAAAGCTCAACTTACCACAGACTTTTCATAACGTACTTCCATCAATTATCTTAATTCCTTTTTTCCTAAAAGCCTAGGGTAGTTCATTGGTTTATAGTATTATAAGTATATTCTTGTGGGTGATATTATTCTTGAGGAATCTTTATACCTCAATTTAGCCTTATAAATCCATGACTAATTTTTGAAAAACTAATCTGTTAGCTTTTTCCTTTAGTTTGTAGTCAAAATTAGTAACTTTTTGACATAGTAATTTTCTAATTACTTGTATATATGATATTTTTATCATAGCTTCCTCATAAGATTCTTTGTGTTTCGTAATTATCTTATAATTTTTAGAGTTATTTTTCTAATTTTTCTCTTTTAAATAAGATTAAAAATGGCTTATTTTATGCTGAAAGTTTATTAAAGTACTTATTTGATGGAGATATATTTATCCTAGCTTCTTAAAAGAGTAATATATTTGTATTATCTTACATCTTTTAAAATGAATTTTCTAATTATCTTCTTTACTTTACTATCAAAACAGAGAATTTAAGCCATAGTAATTAGCAAGGTTAGTTAAATAATTATGAGAAAATTACCATAAATTTTTGATGTTTTAAGTTACCTTTGAAAATTATCTCACTAAACTCTAGAACAATTTTCTAATTATTGTATTTAAGTTGTAAAATATAGAGAATTTAGGCAATATTAAAGATCAAAATAAATTAACTAACTATGAGATAATTATCATGGGTTTCTAACTTTATAATCTATCTCTAAAAATTATCTCACTAATTTTTCAGTACATTTACTAATTATCTTACTCACTTTTTAGCTAGAAATATAGAATTGACGCAAAAGTAATTAGAAAAACTTATTAACTAATTACTATCATGGGTTAATTCTATGATATTTCTTTGAAAATTATCTCACTAACTTTTTAATTGATTTACTAATTATCTTACTTAATATTTTACTAAAATCAAAGAATTTAAGTAACAGTAAATAGAAAAGCTATTAAATAACTATGAGATAATTATCATGGGTGTGACACTATAATATTCCTCAAAAAACTATCTCACTTTATTCTAAAATAATTTACTAATTATCTTTTCTAATTTTTAGCTAAAAATAGACAAACTAAGTAAACGTAATTAGCAAAACTAATTATCTAGCTATGAGATAATTATCAAGAATTTTTAACACTATATTCTTTTTCAAAAAAGTATCTCACTAACTTTTAAACTCATTTACTAACTATCTCGCTTAATTTTTTTCCATAAAGAGAGAGAATTTAAGTAAAAGTAATTATAAAAACTAATTAACTAATTATTAAATAATTATCACAAGTTCTTAACACTATTACCTTTCTCAAAAAATTATCTCACTAAAGTCTAAACTCATTGGCTAATTATCTTGCTTAATTTTTAGTTCAAAATAGAAGATTTAAGCAAAATTAATTGACTAATTATGAGATAATTGTCACAAGTCCCTAACTTTGTTATCTATCTTTCAAAATTATCTCATAAAACAAAAGAAAATTTTAATTATGTAACAACTATTTGTTGACCACTTTGGTATATTAACACTAGTTTGTTACCAAAAAGAACATTTAAGTGTTGTCTTCTCACAAATTTAAATAAAATGGTAGCAATCTAGAAAACATACCAAGAAATACTTTTGCCAACTTATAAAATGTTATCCAAAGTATTCATAAAAATTATAGCATATCAATTTTTGTACAACTTCAATAGTAACTACACTTATGAAAAGCACCTTCACAAAACAGAAGCTGCTGTTTCACTAAAATTTGTACATTAGCTTAAGTACAAAATGATGAAGGTGCATGCAATAATCCATTGTAACTACTTATATATTTGTTTGGAACTCCCTCATTCAATGTCAACATGAAACATTTAATTCATCTAAATTTGCAATGTCTTATGTTGCATATATACAACATCTACAATGCCATAACATAAGGTGATACTATTTGATGGTTATCAGGCCATATATTTTTATTTATGTCATATCCCACAAACTATTTGATGGTTATGCATGCCATATTTTTTTATTTATGTCATATCCCACAAACTATGCATGTGGTATTTTTATTTATCAAAGATTAATTTAAAAATAAATCCCACTTCTAGATTTTTCCATTCATCTCACCTATTTGTATACAAATACCTCATATGGACACAATTAGAAAATTCATATATACACTTTCATTAAATTTCCATAGCAATGTTTTTTTTTCAAGAAATCATGCACTATTAATTTTTTGGTATGACCTTAAATTCGAAGATGTTTGTGAGCTTGAAACCTTGAAAATTGCTTAGTTAACGGGTGTCTGGCCATAGATGCATTACAAACCTTAAGTTTTGTCTTGATATCTATGCAAAATCTTGTTTTGATGAGAATTTATATTTAATTTTTGTTAAAACTACACTATGATTTTTCTATCTGAAAAGCTTATCATCATAATCTTAATTTGGTATCAATTTGGGCAAAATATCAATTCGGCCATGTTCTTCACCTCATAATTGAAAATATGATACAAATGTCTTCTAATATAACCTTGTTTTTTGAAGTTTTAACATGCAAAATGTGAACTCATGTCTTATGATGTAGCATAGTTATTTGAAGTGTTTCGGGTTTTTAACCCTTGTTGTCTGAACAACTAAGTCGTTGAGTCAATATATTTCATTTGTGTTATCGTCATGGTTTGTGCAAACTAGTGTGAATCAATGTTTTATAGTTGAATGTTTGACCTAATATTTTGATATTCTAATATATGTAAGACTATCTGTGCGCTATGCACTTGTATTTAAATCGTTTTTTTATTGTCCAATGCAAAGATGACGCTTGAACAAAGAAAAATTATCGTTTGGCCCATTCGCAAGCAGTGCATACAGGCAATTTCCTTGTGTGCATATGCTAAAATCTAGCAACAAATAAATGAGAGTGACATCTTTATTTAAGATTTCATTAGCACTATCTCGGGAATATAGAGTGCAAGATGCATGTGGAGAAGGCTAGTATGAGATATTAGTGGCAATAGGAATCAGAGAATTTGACCCGCACCATAAAATCAGAACTATGCTTGGCAGTATGAAGGTATGTTTCATAGACTTGAAAGAAGACCTCCCTCCCTCTTGCAATGTGGTCAAAGTAGAGCTATGGGACAAACAGTTGGAGGAGCAAAAGGTAAAGATGAAGCGGGTAAAATTCCAAGATCAATCCACTTTGCCCAAGTGAATCAAGATGGTACAAGATACGTAGTTGTTGTTTTGTTGTCTTATGCTCCACTGCTTGTACTTTTGTTAAACCACAACAAGAACTATGATCCATGAAAACCATAATTGATGACGAACTTTTGTCCTTCACATCTAGTTCCCGAGTTGCAACATATGTTGTTGTCATTATAGTACTATTTTCAAATCAAAATTCTAAAAGAACCCGATCTTGTTCAGCTTGACTACTATCATCATGGATATATACAGCTCCGTCCATCACTTGCTCCAGTAAATCGTCAACTTATTTAGGCCAAGTTGCACTCCAATACAAAGTTTTTATGTCATGCCTAACCTGGGAGATAAATTTTCTGCTTTGAGGTTCAAAACCCATGTCCAGTATTCGATTCGCTTGATCAAGAACAAGATATGTAACCCTGTGAAGGTTGGTTTGTCGAGCATTTGTGTACGATCTTCTTCATTGGTGACTCCTTTGTTCCTGCATCAAGGTGACCCAAGTCGCATTTGCCACTGTTATCTTTTGTGTGATTTGTAAATCATTATACTGCTTCCACTTGATACATGACTTAATGAAACCCGATGAACCCCGATAGTTAGTAACATGCATCAAAAGGGCTTTATCTGACATCATTCGCAATGACCATCTATGAGCCATCATTGCCTATTTGTCCCCTAAATGCATATTTGGCTTGATCCCCGGTTGCTCCTACAGACATCTGCCCCTTTTGTTCTTGTCAGTATAGTTAGTCCCTTTTGTTTGTTAGGCTTCATGAAGTCACATACAAGATAGAATATTTACAGTATAAAGATCTAGTTCTTGTATATGGCCTTATAGTTGCATGAAAGTTTGATGGAAATTTTAAATTTGATGTGGATGCTTTTGTTTGGTCGCATCACCCACTTTCTTTGTCCTTGTAGTCCATCCTGGGGTTTTATGACCAATCTCATTCATTTTTAGCCTCATGTTGTTAAGATTGACTAGCATTCTTCTCTTACCTCTGACATTATCCATTTTGCATATGGCTTTTGAGGCATACCTTGTGAAGTGTCGCCATTTTCTTGGACCTTCTTTGTTTTGTTTGGTGCAACATCTCTTCAGTATTTTCTTCATCTAGATTATGGATCTTTTTCAAAAAATTGTTTAAAGAAAATCTCAAAAATAACGTAATAAAACCAAGTCAAAAAGCAAAATCAAGTTAATAAAATTATAAACGATATGTACACATGTCCCTAGGGGCTCATATATCGCTTGTGTTACTATAATGCTCTTGCAACGCTATTATGAGGGCATACACTCTGAATTTTGCCTAAAAATTATCACAATCAAATGCAAAAATTCAATACAACTCACAAAACATTGTCCTCTAATATTCATAATACTAGGTCTGCATCTAGAATGCCTCCCCCCCTCCTAATTGGAGTCCTCCTTGACAACAGGGTATCGCCAAGGGTATGTGATGTGCTTGGGAAATTAAACATTGTGCCTATTAGGCCTTGTAATGTAGCCCTATTATGCATACACAGTCAATGCATGGAAAAAATGTATGCTATGCAAGATGTGGGTATAAGCAATTTTCTTATTGGCATTTGATGGCAAGGCTTCCTATTCTAAGCAATGTGATGTTCTTTGAAGCTCTTGTGTCGTTTGCTTGATTGAAGGTTGTAGAGCTTTTTTGAAGGCTTACTTATCTATTTGATGCTTCTTTGGAATCCAGCTTAGCCCTGTGGTTATTTTTTGTATTTGGAATTGTCCTCAAGAGTGGATTCTCTTCTAACTGTACTATAATCGTAAGAGGAATTGAAATAATTCAAGTGGCAGTGAAGTGACAATAGTTTTATTGGTTTCCTTTGGGACCCACTTCTTTGTGATTGCTGGTTGTTTTGTTGATGCTGCTCATTTAGGAACCCATACTTGTCCTTGCTTCGTTTGTGTTTGAAGAGACTTGTTTGGGATCCACCTTGTCTTTGTGGGAGTCTGCAATAGTCTTTGCTTCAGCCCTTGTACTCTTGATTGAGGATTGGAGTCAAACTTTGGTAGTTGATACTTAATCGTTTTGGAATCCAAATAAACTCCTGATCTCTTTGTGCTTGAATCAACTTCTTTGAGACCCAAACCTGATTTGCAAAAGCTTTTGACTTTGTGATTTTCTTAGATGTTCTTGCAAGCTTTGACTATTTTTCTTCTAGCATTGGATCTTGTGATTTTTCATCAGAGATCTTCGTCTTCTTGATCCATACCTGCTTTTGGCCGATTAATCTGGCTCTTTGGTATCCAAATCTGTCAAACTTTTTGGTTCTGTCTCATTCTTTTCTTTCGGCCTTCCTTGGTGTCACAAAAGTTGCTAGTGATAGTGATAACCTGAGTACCTATTAGGGGATGTCAAAAGAATCATCACTATTGCTACTATCCTTAGCAAGGTTAAATTCTAGCACTTTCACTTTGTGGTTTAGCTTGTTATGGGAAGTTACTATTTGTTTGCTCTTGGATTGCTATTTTTGGGAGGAATGTTCTAGCAAATTGAATAGAGTGTTGTTAGCCCATTGACATGGTTGTGCTCTCCTCGACTGATTCTCTTCTTCATGTATAGGATTCATGTATGAGGGTGCTTGTTGCAATTGCACTTCCACCAAATACTTTGGAATCTAATTCTAATGTACTTTATTTTTGTAGCAGTGGCATTGGTTCTTGGGTCTTTGATCTGGACAATTATAAAACCGTACACTTGTTAAAGTTTTGTTCATGTCACATGCTGGGCTATCCCGATTTTTATTGTCGGCATCTTCTTGAAGCTCCAAGTGTTCTACAAAGTTGTAGAACTCTTCTCCTTCTTTGTCTTTGTTTTCTTGGATTACACTCACTGCAAAATAAGGAACGACATCATAGCCATCTTTATCACAAAACTTTGTTGTTGGACCGTTTTGAATAACATACATATCCAGAGTAGCCAAGATGTGTTCCCATTCAAGTGGCTCTAATGCTTCCTCAAGAAAGGGTTCTGTGATATAATCCTTATCTTCAATTGCCCTTTCTAAGATGCACTCCTCTTGCTTTAAGCTTCCGCATTGTGAAGCTCCACACATCCAAAGTTCTTTAGGCTTATCCAACCAGGTTGGAAGTTTTGATCCTGCTACAGTAGCAGAATCAAACTCTTCTACTAGGGTTCTTGTCACATCCTTGTAACTATGGTCCTTAAGGTTTATTCTTGTTGTGGTTTCCATGTGTCTCGGGTAGATATGGTCATAACCCCTATCTTGGACCATTTTCAATTGTCGCATGAGTGGTCTTCCTAGAATGATATCATAGTTGTTCTTCTTTTCAAAGTCAACAATAGCAAAGGTTTGCTCATATTCAATGCCACAAGAAGTAACAAATGATTTTTCTAGCAGTCCTATGGGCTTCTCCATGTGTCCGTCTGCGAGCTATAGTTTCAACCTGGTAGCCCTCTCTGCTAGTTTTCCCCATTTTTTCCAAAACTCTTTTGTTGCGATGGAAACATCAGCTCCACTGTCAAGAATTTCCATGTTTTTAATACCTTGGAATTCCACAAGAAGTGTGGTGTTTCCATCTTCTTCCTCATAGTACTCTCTGATCTTGTTTAATGGTACTGGCCTAGTGTTTAGCTGAGGCATTTCAAGCTCTTTGATCCCTTCTTCGATTTGAGTCATTGGTTTTTTAACACCAAATTTCTCTAGGCATTTTCCCACAGTAGCCCACATGTTTGGTCATATTCTAAGAAACTCGGCTAACATTATTGTACGTGTGACTGGTGTCGACAAAATGTCTATCAGCCCTTTCAAATTGATGACCTTGTTGGGAAATTGTCTCTGTGATGGGACTGCAACAACCTCTAACTTGGCCTCATACTCTCCCATTTAGGATGGTAGTGTTCTTAGCGAATGGGGTTGACTTTCCATAGATTGTACAAATCCTTTGTCTCCCCAATATGATTCCACTTCTGAATTCATTTGAGATCCATTCTCAACTTACTCTATTGGTGGAAGAGACACTCCTCTTCCATCACCCGTCTGGTTTACTCGTTTGCTTAGCTCACTCACTTCCTTTGCCTCTTTGACTTGTTTCCAAAAATCTTCAAGACCATCTATTCCTTTATAACTCTCAGGTATAGCTATGTGAAATCCCTCGGAAGAGTTATCTATGGTATTCAACACTATCCTTGGCTCTAATGTGGGGTCCTTGAGCTTTTTTCCATGCTCGTGATTGGAATCTAGCTCTTTTTGTTCCTGGTTTTGTGGGATTACTGGTGTAGGTGGGACAAGGATCACACCCTCAGGTTTTCCAACTGGCGGTTCTAGCAAAGCTTGGGCTGTCTGATCATTTTTTGACACATTTCAAGCCTGCCCTTTTCTAGTTCCGCTTATGGATATGTCATCCATCTTTGTTCTTGGCTTTGGTTGTTCTTGAGCCATGTTTCATAGGCTTTTAGGAGGTTGTCTATTGGCTCATTAACCTTCTCGACCAATACTGATCCTCTTGAGGTAGCACTTCTTGGTTTCTCTTCTGTGGATGGTTCTTCTGGAGGTTAAGACATTTGCATAAGAGAAGGTTCAACCATTTCCTCATGTTGTCTTATCTTCTTTTAGCTTGGGTAAGCCCCTCAACTAGGGATTTTGCTCTATTTCCCTACGTGCTTTCATCCTAGCCTTTCTAGCTTTCCAGTTGTTCCGTTTGCTCTTGGTTTTTTGACTAGCTACATCCGTCTTTGGTTCACCCGTCTCTAGACTCATGTCATTTTTGTTTTCTCTATCTCTGGGTTCTCATCAACTTCTTTTTGAGCTTGTGCTCTCATAACAACCTGAACTGCTACTACGTTTTCATTTTCCAAGCTATTGGGTAGTTGAAAATTTCCTAAGACATTCGTTGTGATCTTTCGGACTTGGTTTAGGTTTTTTGGACAATTGGGATCAAGTGAATGACAACACAATCAAGACAATCTCCATCTAAGGACATTTATTGACCAAGTGGTTGCCAGCAGCTTTTGTGACAATCTGGTTGAGCAGCTTCTTCTTGCATTTCCTCTTGGCTATAAATAGGCTCTGACCTAGCTAAGCCTCTATTCGTAAAGAAATAGATGTCCTTTCTTCCTTTTATCCATCTCATACCTTCTTTCTTCAGGTCAAAACAGAGGAGTGGAGGTTGTACCGTCCTCACCACTCCATTTGTTTCTCTCATCGGCCATCTTGATACAGGAAAAGCACCTTTTGAGATCATAGAGGGAACCCCTAAAATTTCTTTCAAAAGGTTAAGGAGGCTATATCCATCTCTCAACAAAGGCAAAAAGATATTGCTGACAAGCATAGAAGAGCCTTAACATTCAAAGAAAATGATTGGATCTTACTTACGTTTCCCAAGGCTCGATTGAGGCAAACGACGAGCAAAAATCCTATGGGCCATCAGAAGTATTATGCTAAACTAGAAAAAAGATACTATGGTCTTTTTCAAATCTTGAAGGCAACCAATGCATGGATTATCAACTCAAGTTGCCCAACCATTGGCTCATACACAATGCTTTTCATGTGGACCTACTTAAGCCCTACAAAGGAGAGCCACCAAGAGAATCAATTATTGAAGACCCTCAAGAAATCAAAGACCAAGAAGAGGTGCTACAACCCAAGCTATCCATTGGCATGAAGACAAGATACTATGACATGGTAATATTATCTGATGGTATCTTATTAAGTTCAAAAAATTATCCTTTTGAAGATGCTAGATGGATGCAAGGAATATAGCGTAAGGATAGTATGACAGTGTTACACTAGAGTATGCAAATATAAATGCTTTCTAAATGAGCAATGTTTTTGTCTTATAAGACTAATCCTCTTTTGTGCACAAATTTAAATAGTATGCATGCTAAGAATCATGTTTGTGATGACTACGTTACTCAAACACCAAGTAGAATTTGTCACTCTACTTTGGGAGTATGATATGGACTAAAGTGCAGGCATGCTTGCAAGCAGCTAAGTCTCGCAAGCACCAAATGGACTAGTCATCCATTTTGGAATGATTTTGTAGGGTAAAAGGAGATCCTCTACCCGCTAAGAAATGTAGACTAATGACTAAGACTTTATCTCTTCTACTTCATAGTCTAGGACGACTATGATTTCAAGAGAGAGGTAATGTCATAAAATATAATATCTAACCAGCCCAAATGATTTTCTCATATTAAACTAATCATTTAATGTGGGAGAATAAACGAGAACAAGGGTTAGAATATAGACATGTGCTTATGGATCTGTCTGGCCAAGGTTAAAGGGGTCCAAATGAGAGATGGTCTGTTAAAGAGCAATGCTACCTAATGGAGCTTAAAGACCTTAGGGTTAGCTTCATTAAAGACCTCCAAAAGTTAGTGTTAAAAAGTCCCTTGCCCTTACGCAAGTTAGGGCTGACCTTGAGGTGGGAATCCTACCAAAGCATGAAGTGCTTTGTGCTTGCTAAACTAAGGTGCTTAAAGTGTTTGTGGGAAGCCATGCAGGATATGATTTGCGATGTCCTCCCCTCTTATATTCTCTAGGAGAATAGCCATAGCTTTCATCGGAAGAAGAGGAAGGTGAAGAAGAAGGAGAAGAGGGTGACCTCTTTCTTGACCTTTCCTTACTTTGTTTCCTCTCTTCCCTTTTGGAGTGGTGAGGAGAAGGACTGTGTGTTGACCGTTTCCTCTTGGGAGGAGTTGGCGATCGTCTAGACCGCCATCTTCGTGGAGCCACATCTTCAGAGGAACTTAGGGATTTATTACTTTCTTGTTCTTGGGATTCCTCCTCTTGTATGGGAGAGATTCTTCTTTTGGGGGTCTCAGCAATAGGCCTCCTAAGATCTCTCTCCCCTTGGAGAGAAAGGGAAGTCCCATAAGCACAAAGTTGTTGAGTAACTTCAGCTTGCAAAGTAGGGTTGCCCATAGCTTGATGCAATTTAGTAACAAGATAATTGACAAACATGGGGTCATCATCATTAGCACCTTCATGTGCAAAATCAAAGTTATCAATGTTCATTCTACTCTCTTGGTTATTGTTAGCCATGCTAATTATACTTATGTGTTTACTTAGTGTATTCTTTGGCAATTCAAAACCTTAGTTGCTACTCGTCTTAGCCTTTGAAAATCAACACTTAAGTATCTACACCCACGGCTCGAATTGGTTAATTACAGAGAGTAGTGGAGTGGGTCTAATATTGCAAAAATCCCGAGGGCTAGCTCCTTTCGGACTTCTTATGGCTCAATCATTAAGACCAAAGCTCCCGAGGTGTGCACAATATCCCACATAGTGGGATCGACAAAACCAATAATAGATCCCAGTTTCACTTACCCTAATATAATTTACAAAATCAACCATTAATAGGCTACTTAAGGACCTCTCTTCTTAAGCAAGAAAAGAGAAACCAAATGCTCTTATACCAATGTAATGGAAATGGCCTATGAACTTTGAGAATAGCGAAATTAAGAGAATTAGAGTGAGCATTTTTGTGAGATTACTTTGAGAACATAGAGGGTGAACTTAATTGATGGTAGCAACATAAACATAGTACCTAATTAACTTGGCATGAACAATACTTTTGCAAGTAAGAGTATTAGAGAACATGACAATAGTTGAGGACCGGATTTACTTGGATCCGATCCCCCCTCCAAAAGGCATTTGTACTATAGATTATGCCATCAAGAGATACTTGGTACAGTACAATCTTTGTGTTCCTTGTGACCTAGGTGATGCAATGAAGATGGAAAGCTTCATGCATCACGAGCATAACATAAACTTTGCAAAAAGCATTGTCTGTCCCAAGCCTCGGTCCCAAGGCCTCAAACACCTTCGACGGTGGAGAGAGCTAGCGGGGAATGAGGGTAGGGAAGAGGAAGAAGAATCATTCATAGGAGAAAGAAATAGTTCCTCACTTATCATAACTCTTCTTGCTTAGCATAGCATAATAGCATAGTAATGAAGATGAAGAAGATGGCAAGCATAAGCATTGAAGCATGGCTCTTGGTTGGATTTGCATTCCATAGCCAAGAGTGTTGGTAGGCTCTCAACATCTCAACAAGCTTGGAGAAGGAGATGGAGCTCTTGCACTTTGCACTTCACACAATGAGTGTGTGTGTGTGTGTGTGTGTGTTGGGGGGGGGGGGGAGAGTATACCCCCTCTCATGCTTGGTCCACCCCTCTCTCTCTCTCTCTCTCTCTCTCTCTCTCTCTCTCTCTCTCTCTCTCTCTCTCTCTCTCTCGCTCGTATTATTTAATTATATCATTTGCACATGTGCCCTCTTTTTCCTCTTTGAGAGAAAGAACATAATTATTTATTTTTATGCATCTAAATTCTCATTGGACCCCTTTAAAGCCTATCCAATAGGATTCAAGCACATCATGAGGGCCAAATGGGAAGGATTTTGACATATGTCTTTTATGCTTCTTAAGATATCATGTTTGAATTGAACACTTCAAGCACCTTAGTCATTTAAGCATGAACATCATTTATGCCTCTTGAGAGATCATGTTTGAAGTGAACACTTCAAGAACCTTAGTCATTTAAGCATGAGAAGCACCTCAAGCTTGGGCAAGGTTCCCACAAACACCTTAAGCATCTTAGTTAGCAAGCACGACAAGCACCTCATGCTTGGGTAGGATTCCCACCTCAAGGTCAGCCCTAGCTTTCCTAAGGTCAAAGGACTTTTTAACACTAACTTTTGGAGGTTTTTAATGAAGCTAACCCTAAGGTATTTAAGCTCCATTAGGTAGCATTGCTCTTTAACAAACCATCTCTCATTTGGACCCCTTTAACATTCGCTCCGTGTTGAGACAGATCCATAAGCACCTGTCTATATTCTAATCCTTTCCCATTTATTCTCCCACATTAAATGATCAGTTTAATATGAGAAAATCATTTGGATTGGTTAGATATTAGATTTTATGACACTTTACCTCTCCTTCATCAGCATATTTTTCCATTTATTATGTATATGTGCATGGGCTCTTTACGAGTTCTAGATTGTATCTATTATTTCACTTTATGTGCCTTGGCCTGGCGGCCATTTATTTTTAGAACCCTAGGCATATAAGTAAATTGTGGATCATATGAAAAGCGGTGATATCGTTTTGAGAGAAAACCTAGAGTAGAGAAGAGGAAGAAGGAGGTTATGGAGGTGGAGGCTAGGAGCCACATGTACTCTCTTCACAAACCGGTTAAGCATGCAATGAACTTGAGTCCTATTGCTTCTCTCTTTGCTTTTTATTCAAGTTGTATATTAGTGTCTTGATTTGTGTGTGTTAAGAACTAATATCCCTCCAATTTCTTGACCACCTATTGTGTGTTTGATTATGGTGTTGTGTGCATGATTAGATTAGTGTGTAGATTAGGATTCGTGCATGCCTTGCCCTAATCGTAATCCCATGAGCTTGTGATTAGGATGTACTTACAAGCATTAGTAGGGAAGGCAACGAAGAGCAATGTGTGATAGCATAAGGTTTGCAACACTAATCCCTTACATTAGTTCTCTCTTCTCTCTAATCTAGATGGACTCTCATGATTTTCCCACTCACTTTTTACTCATTACTTTCACACACTCACCCATGTGTGATGCTTCCATGCCCTAGCTGGGTCTCTACCATTCACAAATTGATGATCCACAAAGGTAATGCTTGTTTGCAGTTGAAATTTTGCCCTTTGTACGTGCATGAGAAGATTGCATGTAATGGATTGGATAGAGAGTGTAAGCAAACCCTGTGCATAGAGAGAGAGAGAGAGAGAGAGAGAGAGAGCTTATTCATCAAGTGAAGAGATGCTACAGACTCCTCCAATACCACGCCAAGAGAGCTATTACATGAATCTCGCATGGTTGATGGTCTTGGTGTTGGTGGATTGGTGAGCTTATAATGTGCAACGTTGATGCAATATGTAGCTGTTGTTGTCTATTGTTGCTGCTAACCACTTAGGCTATGGATCAAAGAAGAAGCCATAGTGATATTTGCAGAGATAATTTAGGAGCCGCAATTTTCATAGAGTTGGGAGAGAAAAGGACTTTTAGTGGTGGGAGTGAGGAGCAAGACCATCACCATCAACACATTGTTGGACGTACTCCTAAATCTCTCTCTCTCTCTCTCTCTCTCTCTCTCTCTCTCTCTCTCTCTCTCTCTCTCTCTCTCTCTCTCTCTCTATGTGTGTGTGTGTGTGTGTGTGTGTGTGTGCTGCTACTACATGGGGCATCGCATCCCAAGATTGTGGCACAATTTTAGGGCGGAATTCCAAAATGGGCCTAAATTGGCCTTCCACGTGTCATACCTTGATCTAGGATCAAAACATCACTACCTACCACTCCAAGCACGATGAGCAATGGACTTGATGTGGAGTTTCAAAAAATATCGATAATAGAGTGCCACTTGTTGCTATATTTAGAGTACCACTTGTTGTTGCAAGCTTACCTCTAGCTATATAGAAAGAAGAAAGATGACTTGGGACTCTCCTTTTTATGATTAAGTGCCAATCTAAATATATTTTCATGCTACTGCAAGTAGGGGAAAGACTTTAATAAGTATATACTTATAGTACCTAGATTCCCCCTCACCCACCCCACATTTGCATGTGTCTCTGTCTCCCCCTCTCTCACTTTGTGCATGTGTGCGTGTGTGATTCCCTTTGCCATCTTTTTCTTAGATCTTCCCATCATCCTCATGAGTTGTGCTATAGATCTCTTGGTTTCCATCAGCCATTTTTTCTCTGCATACCAAAATCCCAATAACACACACTCCCCTCAGATGACATAGAAAATGGCTTACTAAAAGATTCTCATAGATTGCAAGCAGTGTAGCATGCCTTATCATGGTATGTATTTGTCTAGTGATTGCATACCCCTTTGTCGGCTTGATAGGTAGCCCTCCAATAATTATATGATCTTAAGATCAAGTACAAACATGTTTACCAATCCCATCAAAGATCCTACAAAACTTATTATAAGAACCTGGTAGAGTTGTCCATTTTGTGAAGCATACATACAAAAAGTGAGAAACGACAAATGCTATGCATCCATGCCTGGATAGGTCCGGCTTCGGCTCTGTTGCCTGAAGATATCAGCATTTGCCAGAATTGGTTGATGGATAAACATGTTCTCATTTTGGCTTAATCCTAGCACACGTAGATAAATAAAATACAAAATTTTACATGCAAGCTATGGTTTTTTCTTTGACACCCGTTCCATAAAGTTTGGACATGTGCACGATGGCTGGTTGCATATACAAACTTTGTATAGCCCGACATGACCATCTTCACTTTTGGTCTCTACTTTGAAGATCTCATTAACACCATCTGCCGCACATATCTCTTCTCCGACCTTGGCTCTCAGCGCTAGTGCTAAACTGATCTTGTGAGCAGCGTCCTCGGAAATGGAAGTCCGATACCGTACACTCACACCATCTCACATTGTGGCTCGTGCACTGCCTTCAGGAGTGGATGTATCTTTTGACTTGAAAGGAGAGTTGGTCATATTTTGTGCAGGAACAACCGGCATTACATTAGAGATCCCTTCTTCCCTGAGCTCCACTTGATACCCCCCTTCATGCAATATTTGCACCTCATCCTCATATAGGTTGGTGCCCACATGCACGGGCCAAGTGTGTGGTGGATGTTGAGGTTGCGGCTCAATGTTTTGGTCTACTATATGGCAATGCAAGACATGATCTGGACAAAACCAAAACCACTGACACACCACACCATTCGATGCTTTTGATATCCTTCAAAAGATGGGCCCGTATACCAAGGCTAGAACCTGCAATACTGCATCCACACCTTCGTCCTCCTCTTGGCGTGCCGCTACATATGACTCTACTACCTTGTGGAGTTCCTGCGTTCAACTACATACTACCCACCCGAACCTATACTTTGTTTTGGGGTTTGTGATATCCCTTCTTCTGCAAAGTTGATCTTACGTGGTCTTCCACACTTCTTGCGATCTTTGGTGACCGAGTTGTACTCAGGCCTATGCGATGCATCATCTTCCACATTGATAACCTCATTTGGCTTGCATTTTTGCCTTGATGTCTCCTTATCCCCTATCAATGGAGTTGGTTGTTTATACATTGGAGTGCCCTCAGTAGCCTCATTCACTGATCTTATCACTTGCCTGGAACGTTTTTCATGGCGTTCTGCAAGCTTTTGTATTGATGGACCCTTCCCAATGTGTTTTCCATGGCTTTATGAGATGGCCTTTGTTCTCTGTAAGATGGAATTTGCAAGGTCGGTTGTACATGCATCATATAATGAAATGCATTTACGAAAACCCTCCCCTGCTAGCGAGCTGCCATGCTTGCTCTCCGCAAGGTTTGTGCGTGGAGTTTTTGGTCCATCAGAGCTACTTTCTACGCACGTCATAATGCCACCCCAATGTGCAATACAAATTTCCCATAAGCCATGAATCCATGTATGGAATGTTACGGTCTATGCAATGACCGTTACGCCACCATTGGCGTATTATGCAACCTCTTTTGTTGGTGCTTGCCTCCACTTCTCACACATTTCTTTGTGTGTGTGTTGAGAAGCTTGTGCCACATACTTCGTTGTGTGTTGATTCAAGCTTTGCTCCCAATGGAAAAGACAAGAATGCTCTCGACCGCTCATTGTATTGGTCTTGTCACCGCCATTGAAAACAATTCGAACTGCATTCCAATTTGCTTGAGCTTCATCCACCATGAATCCAAAGAAATTAGCTCTGTCACACCCAAATGATAGCATTACATCATTGAGGCACTCCCAAAACAAACATTGTGTTTCCATGTCTTCCTGTTTCATTTCACAAGTTGCAATAGTCAAAAGGTCCTGCATGCTCCAAACAAATTGTTAGAGTGAGAGTCAAAGGCAACCCACAATGATGTGAAGGTGCGCCATGTACCTTGGATCATAGACATGACATGCCATAGTCACCCATTCGTTAACACATCTGGTGTGATCGGATTGAATCCAGGCACGTCGAAGATCGCCATCCCAATCTTGTCTCATTCGGTTCATCAAGTCCACACCGGATGCTGGACAAATTGTGGACATTTTGAAGACATAACATTTCTCCCCCTCCATACCTTGACAAGGAAACCGGCTTCCATGGAAAAAGTGATATGTGCAGTCTCGCTTCAGCTTTAGGAGTGCATCAATGCCGAAAAATTCTTTGTCAACCCCTCTTCGTAAACTAGATACTGACCTTCGAAACCTAACAATGTTCAAAGTGTTTAGAGCAAAAATAATTTAGCATAGAGTTTTGCATCGAAATAAGAATCTAGGAAATGCTCATACCAATTATCTTGCACCAATGGCCCCAACTCCTCAGTGATACTTATAATTTCTTTTGCCAAACACATTTGAACCTTCTGGGCTCCTGCGTGTGGGTCAACAGTCAAAATCCTTTGCACCATCACCTTGGTGTTGTCTGTTAGTGTTTTGGATGTGCCGCTACGCACATCATGTCTATGTGTGCCACGATGAATCATGACTCTAGTGGCGGTCTCATCGGATGGCATGACATAGTATACTACACAATCACATGTTGCAATACAGAAAGCAATTGCCTTACAAAAGTGGCATGTAAGGCTCTTATCTCCAATCTTACAATATTGTCCGGGTGCAGTTGCCTTTTGTATGTACCCGTTGAAATGACTTGTATTGGGAATATGATAATTAGCCAAGTGGGCACATTGTTCATTCATGCACTTGAGAGATCCTATGCAATGACTAAGACGCACTACACCTGGAAAAACTGTATTGGACGTTTGTGGCTTCGACCACAAATGAGGATCATACTTATGCTCTGTTGCATCCATATGGTGCAACTTTCCCATGGTATGTGGAAATTCTAAAACAAGATCACCATTGTAAGACCTTGGAATCTCTGTAACTTGTTCCACTTGTTGTATTTGCATAAGAGCTTTGTGAGCTTTGTCAGTGTGCCCTTCTTTTCGGCCTGTAGAAGTTTTTGTCTTGTACTCCTTTTGAAGCTATTTGGGAGCAAAACTCAAAGCAGGGTGCATAGATCTATTAACTCCTTTTGAGCAAATTGAACTTCTGACGGACTATCCACAATGGCAATGGGAGTCGTGCTACGTGAGCCTGCATAGTGTGTTTGATGGGATACATTGACTTTGTATTTACGTGAAAGCTGTCCATCCAGTACATAGATGAATTGACCCAAATTGTTGAGCATCCTCTCAAGAGGCAAAATCATTTCAATATCACCAACTTTGATGACTGCATCTAAAGTTGTAAATTGCATTGGAGAAATTAATTCTAAAAGAAATGATTCAGATATTACATATTTACCATTGTGAAAAGGATAAGAAAGCTCTTTATCCAGGAAAAATAAAGAACAAGCCATAATAATAAGCTAAACAAATAATTAAGCACAAGATCACATTAAATAAACTAACAAATTGTTTATATACTCACATCTAATAATATAGCTGTTATAAATTTAAATTTAATAATATTTTATTATTTTAATAAATTTATTTAAAAACATAAAATTTATTTAGTATCAAAAAATATTTGTGTGCGATTGTGTGACTGTGTGAGCATGTGAATGCTAGTCTAATGCAATGGATAAAAGGAGAAATTCCGTCCGAATAATTCTTTAAAAAATTTCTCTTGAAGGTTTGTGTGTAGGGGGGACGCACTCGCCCGGGTGTGTAGGCTATCGGGAGGAGGGGCAGGGATGTGTGGGCGGTCGGGTGTGCTGGCGACCGTGGGGGGGGACCGGGTGTGCTGGTGGGGAGCGGGGTGTGCTGTCGATCGAGAGGGGGGCGGGCCCTGTGTATGCGGGCGGCCAGGAAGGGGGGGGACGTGTGTGCGCGGGCTACCGGGGCGGGGGCGTACGAGCGACCGTGGGGGGGGGCCGGGTGTGCTGGTGGGGGGGCGGGGTGTGCTAGTGGGGGGCGGGGTGTGTTGTTGGCCGAGAGGGGGCGGGCCCGATGTATGCAAGCAGCTAGGAAGGGGGGGGATGTGTGTGTGCGGGAAGCCACGCCCCCACCCGTCCTTGGCCAGCGCTTCAAGGGCCAGCATGGACGGCCACGCACCCCCACGCGAAGGCGTGTGTCCGCCCCTGACCAACGTGTGGCCAGTGGTAGTCCACGTGGCCACAGAGCGGCCACTCACGCCGCCTCGTGGCCACGTGGTTTTGCCATGTGTATCGTCTACAACCGATGGTTCACATGGCATGCCACATAACCACATAGACTGCCACATCGGCAACGATGTGGCACGCCACAAGGCGGCCCGCGTGGCCGCTCCGTGGCCATGTGGACTGCCACTGAGTGGCCACTGGCCACGCGTTTGGGCTAAGCGCCCACCCGGGCCACGTAGGGAGACGTGGGGCCACGCGTGGCAACATGTGGTCCGCACCCGAACACACACACACGTGCTGGCGGATGTGTGTGTGTGCATGTTGTGTTTGGCACACAACACACACATGCATGCACATACACATGCACGTACATGCACACACGCACGTGCACACACACACCCCCTCACCCACCTCACACACACACACACGTCTCAATTAAAAATTAAAAAATAAAAATAAAAGTTAAAACCTTTATAAAGAGCATTTAGAAGCTCTTTTCATTTCTCTCAACTCTTAGCTCCTTATAATTCTCCTCATCTCTACTTTCTTATATTACACAGATTTCTCTCCGTCAAGTTCTCTTTTGCTCACTTTTCTTTCTGAAGCTCTTAGCTATAATTTCTCATAAGGCCCCTGTCACACTAGGACGGGTGCCCATGGGGGTTTTGTAGGGACAGGTAGCATCTTTATGTCACACTGGGTTTTAAAAAAATGTTGGCCCTTTGCTGCAGCCAACAAGCGTTGGCCAAGTGGTAGCACGTGCGCGTTTCTAGCTGACAGGCAGCGTTCAAATCCAATCGCTCACGCTCTCGCCTGCACTTTTTAACTGGCCATCGTTTTGAGAAGATGGCCGGCCTCGCTTGCCCGCCCCTTTGACAACACCTCGCGGCCAACTTTGCCTTTTTTTCCCCAGCAAATAGCGCCGCGCCAACTCAGCTTGGGCTGCTTTTGCCTGTCCCAGTGTGACAGGGGCCTAAGCCATACTTATATCTATCTTCTCTAATTCTTTAGCCCAAGTATGAGAACAAGAAATCAATCCAAAAATAATGGTGTCGTGGATGAGGTTTATGTTACTACGTCACAAGAAGTCCCTCTGCGATGCACTCAAGAGAGCGAACAATCTCAAGCCTTAAGTTCTCTAGATCGGATTGTGTCCATCATAACCGGTGTGGATGGAACAACTCAATCAAGTGGAGGATTGAGTCATCGTGTGGAAACTGCTACCACAACTGAAGATATAAGAGATGAAGCATTTGGAAATGTGATCGACAAGCATATTTCTTTGGGCTGGGTGGATTCTCATAAAGCTCCCTACGATGGCAAACTTCCACGCTTGCCTCTATGTCAACTTCTTTCAAACCCCACCATCCGCACGCATGATGACATGTGGTGGATTTGCAACTCTCCATTGCAAACAAAAGCTACCAACCAACCATGGCAAGATTTATTGTTAGTGAACGGATTCCTGGGGATGATCATAAGCAATTCTCTCGTCGTGATCACACTTGAGAGATCTTGCAATGTCATATGATTTGGACGAGGAGCTTCGTCTAATCCCCGAGCTTAGTCACATGGTTGAGAGATACTTTGTGGTTTGGGATAGAAATCATAGATTGGAGGCATGGATGCGGTGGATGAACGAGAACGACATCCCAATTGAGGAGGCACCAAAGGTGGAGTGCGTTCTTGTCGATTTTCAACCCCATGAGACATCGGAGTTTCTATTGGTTTTGGGAATGATAAATAGGTAGATCCAACTGTTTTTTTGTGAATGTAAATGCATCTTATTGTTTTGACAATGTGAATTACACTCGAGTGTTAAACAAGGCCACAAGTGCGCATGATATATTCATGATGAGAAAGCTAGGGTTGGTGGACACTACTTCACTCCTATAGAAATTTTTGGAAAGAGTGCGTCTGGCAGAGCAGAAAGGGCTTTGAATTTTAGGGGTCCAAACAAATCAAAGTGGCCAAAATTGCCAATGGTTGTCCTTGTGCAACTCATTTGGAAGGTATGCTTGAAACCAATGCTAAATGAGAATAGGTTTTGATTGCAAAATCTTATTATGTGTATTTTGATTGTGTCCTTGGCAAATGATAGGAAGAGTTCGATACTATGTATAGTAGTGAAACGGAAGGGCTAACATCAAAAGGGATTTTTGACTACGAGTTGGCACCTGACGCATACGAGCAAAGCATCATTCTAGCGCTATCTCAAACAGAGCAATATTTCACGTGCAAAGGGCTTGAGATAGCAACCATTGCAAATCCAGAGAATGCAATGATTATTCCAAAAATGTATATCATTTACAAGTTGGGGCAAGAAGACCACCAAAATGACACCCTCCAGAGTGGCAGAGGTTGCCGTGCACGCATTAGCCCAAAAGAGTAAGTAAATGTCATTTAAATCATTCGATATCTTTCTCTTTTGATTATGTTGCAATGTAAAATAAGTCTCGCTTTTCCTTTGCTAGGAAGTGCCGCTTAATTGATTTGCTCCAAGGTGGTGATCCATCCTTGAAAGAGAATGGCATAGGGTTGACGGAGAAGGCATGGATCCAGTGGCTTTGATATCATGTGTATTGGTGGCAATTGGAAAGGTTGGATCGAGTGATTATGTCCTCGAATCAATTTTTTGGTAACTTGTGACCTATTAAATGCTACAGGAGAGTGCTTGAGATGGCCGAGAAAATGGAGGGCGAGAATCAGCACGTTGCTATCCAACACGAGAAGGCTGAAGAGAGGCATGGTTGCACACTTGCACACACATTACAGACATGCAGACAGAACCACTTTGACAAAGCCTTCATGAAGTGGAGTGCACATATCAAGTCCACCCCGAAGATCCCGAAGAGCAACCCCACAAGATCCCGAAGAGCAACCCCACTTTGCTTGCACGGCACGACACATGTTGTATAGGTTTGATTGACACATTAAGAATGTTGTAGGATACACTAATCTTGTGTCGGTGGCTCAAAACATTGTGGTTTGTCTTGTAGATGGTGGAGAGATGCTCTTGTATTTCCCATTCTCGAGCACCCTTGTGATGCATGGTGCAGATCGGAGAGAGAGGAGACGGGCTTATATCTGGACGCATGGATAGACGACTTGCAGCCAAAGGAAGCGTGGCTCAAGTGTCCTTGGTGGTTGGATTACCTGGACAAGGAGTATCCACCCGAAGAGGAAGCGTTATACATAGGTATGTAGATTTTACCTTTGCCATGCAATACGACATGGACACAATAACTATTCTTTTTTAATTAATAGTGGAGCATACTGCTTCACGGAAGAAAGCCGTTGTGATAGAGGATGAACTATCTCCAAACACAACAAAGAAACCGGACAAAAAGAAATAGGCCTCAAAGAAAGACCCAAAGATACATCGGCCCCGCAAGCACCATTGGCTGACCGGCAACGTGGGAAGAGAAAGAAGAAACTTCCAGTGATAGTGAGAGCGAGCATGTGGTTGAGGAGTATTCTGTAGAAGTCAGCGATAGTGCTCATAGCCTTGGTGCTATGAGCCACAGTGTACCAACACTTTCCTTCACTCCGAGACCAGTAGGGGGCATCCAGGAGTCCCCTCCATGTTCACCATCACATGGCAAGGCTGCAGAGGACCTATCAGACATGGACAGAGTGGTCGGAGAAAACCCTCCAGGTACGTGAAAATGGGTAATGTTGTGTTGTTCTCTTTAGCATTGCTTGAAAGATATATTTGATCTTATGTTGAGCATACAGATATGCATGTAGAGCCACGCCACCTTGCAGTGCATGCTAGTGTCAAGAGGTTGGAAAAAGCTATTCCATATGTGTTGTGCAATGACAAGTAAGCCATGCTAATTTGCCTTCATAGTTATGTCCACAATTTTAGTGCTAACAAAGATTGCACGCAGTTCTATGCAGTCACTATGTAGATTCTTGGGCTCTCTAGTAGAAACAGGGCAAATGAACCCCAGCTTGAGATTGGGTGGAATATGTTTGATGTATATGGCCTTTCCCATACACACTAGGCCACATGCAGCTAGCACGGGTGGGGTTCTTTATGGAACCAATGGGATAGTGAGCTTGTGGATGTTGCATTCCTTCTAGCAATCAAGTTTCTTTTGGTTGATGGCATGGTTGTGGCAACATGTCGTGCAGAACATCTGTCCATTGTCACTTCGAAGGCAAAGGGAGCTCATTCTAGTTGTTGAGGATATGCCAAAGTCTAGTTGCACGATTGTTCAGGACTATGTAGAGGGGGTATGTTATTTTTTGTTTTGATATTGAATAGTATCTTCGATGTTCCCATTTTAAACTATCAACGTTTTAATCTTATTCGTAGGTTGGTACTTTGTTGCTAGTCATTTTTTCACCCCCTAGAACCGGTGGGTGTCGGCTTCCGAGATATGATCGAGCGGATGGAGAGATTGCAGCAAATGTACGTGGCTTCTCTGCAGATGACGACATGTTGTGGGAGAAGCTACAAGGTACAAATTCCACACAGTGGACGCTTGATCGTATGGGCAGGCCTTATCGTAGAGGTGTTGAGAGAAGTCCAGTGTTTGCCAGGTGCTAGAAACTTATTAGATGTTTTTTCTTCATGTTCCTATAAAATTAGAGGTATAACAAATCTAAAGATTTCTGTTGTTTTGTAGATGGCTACTAGGTACCTTCACAAACATGGGAGATGCTGCGTTGGACTGTTTTGCAAGAGTGGGGACATTGGCAGCACAATGTTTACTACTACACAGGCATTGCATCAATTATGAGAAGGATTGGTCAGTTTTTAGTGCTTGTCTAGAGCCGGCTCAGCACCTATCTTCCGATTTAGGCTCGACATTGATGTTTTGTAGGAGTGACAGAGCTCAGGTAACTGAGCTCAGGTAACTGAGCATCAGAAGCAGGTGACAGAGCAAATTCATCCGCTGGAGCCACCTTTGCTGACACCACTCTACAGTCAAGGCGGGGCAGTAGCCGCTCCATATACTACTTTCACGGCCCCAGTTTTGGCACCCTCTGCCATTTGGAGGAGTTCCCCCACCATTTGGTGCACTGCCCCCGTTGGCACGACCTTTGTTTCCTCTCGGAGCATATGGGCCCCCACCGCCCTTCTTTCATCCACCTCACCCATGATGTATCCCCCCCCCCCCCATATGTATTTACTTTTGATGCAATGGAACACATAGATTTGGGGTTTCCTATATGAAATAGAACATAATTGTGTGTAAGGAAATTCTCTTTGTCTTATCAATAGTGTATTGAATGCATCCATGGTGGTTTTTGTTTGAATGTAAGTTGGACGTGAACCTACAATCAAATTTTAGTTGAAAAGAGAGAGAGAGAGAGAGAGAGAGAGAGAGAGAGAGAGAGAGAGAGAGAGAGAGTGACAGATAGAGGGAACAAACGAGAGAGAGAGAGAGAGAGACAGATGGGTAGATTATCCCTTCTTTTGGGAATCCGCTTGCCCGATTTTTAAAAAGCGCTCGCCAAAAATTGCTTGTCCAAAAATTGCGCCCATCAAGGACTTATCAACAGTGGGTCAATTTGATCGTATAGACATGGACTAAGCTAAAGACAACATCCCAAACCTCCCAAAAAATCCTCATGATTAGGATTTTTGTTCAAAAGACAACTAGAAGATGGCTTGCACAAAAATGACTCGGTATTAGATTCATGTTTGTACAATATGGTCAGAATGAGGAATCATTCTAATAATCATGTATACAAATTATCTTAATGAAGAAATTAATCTTCAAAGTTGCTAAGCTAAACCACTTTAAGCAAAGATAGCATTCTGACCTTCATCCATATAAACACGACAACATTTGTTAGCCTTGAATACGTATTACAGGTGTCAAAGAACCTATCAGTTGTTATCCTTGTCCTACTTAAAGAATTTAGAAAAGCTATTATCCGAATCAATATAAGAGTTTTTTGTAATTCTTTCAAAAAGTAAGTGAATTTTATTAGAAAATGTTATTATTATGACTCATCAAAAGGCCATCACCCCTTTTGATGCAAATAGCAATACATGTTTTTTTTTTAAATTAAAAACAAATGTAATCTTGTTTGCTTTCAAAGATAAAATAAAAAACAAACCTAAAACATATCTTTCTATTGCAGCTAATTGCAATGTCTAAAAAGCAAACCACTGGGTTTGATTTTCTTGCGAACTTCCTTTGGTGAGCTTTTTTGAGAAATGAAATTTTTTTGTGAGCTTCTGCACTATTAATTAAGGAAATTTTTATAAATAGCATACCACTACAAAGACTTCTATAAATCATGGAGGTAAAACTATGAGTGATAGTTTAAACAAACCCATCAAAAGTATGGTTTGGTGATAAGTTCTAATATCCACTCCCCCTACCAATGAAGACAATCTAATTTTATGAGTTCTTTCATGAGATTTCTCTAGGAAGTTAATTTCCTCTCGCCAATATTTTAACAATCCATTACCTCTTTGGATATCAAAGTGTTCTAATTGTTCTTAGGAATCAAAATTCATCATATCAAACACCATGCTAAAGAGGACCCTTGAGACATAAAATGCAAAGTAAATAGCTAGACTCATCATGGGGATCATGTAATTATTAAATACATGTTCAAAGGAAAATAATCTATGAGATTCTAGTTTAGTGCATTCACGTGTGCTCCATGAAAAGTACATGGGAGTATTACATAATGAACCACTCAAAGGGTTACATGTCCTTACAAAAAAACGATGTTTCATAGAAGTCCTAAGCTACTGGCTCTCAAGAAAGCTTAAATATGGGCACAAACTTCTTTCTTTTGAGGGCATGATAAGATATTTGACACATCATATTGTGATGGTGTCGATTGGTGTATGACCATATCCTCATTCTTATGTAAGCCTAATACCTGCAAGTAGACAAGATAGAGATGGTTACATGCAAGATAAGGCTTCCCTTTAACTTCTCTATGCATGAAATTTGGATAGGTACACCAAGGTTCTACATTAATGTGTACAAAATATTCCTCTGCACTCTCACATGCCAAGTGAAAAATAGAGTGTGATGGAGATCCATTGCACTCTTATTAATGACTGTTGCTAGCATGGACTTAACAATACAAACTCTCTTCTTTGCCTCCTGGGAAATTCCATGATGCCACTTGGTTGACCTTCTTTATTGATGGTAACATATTTTTCCCTCTTGTCACTCTCCATTTGGCTTGCTTCTTGTCTAGAGGATTCCCCTACCCTTACCACAAAGGGTAGATCATGCTTGACACCCACCTTGAAACCAGCCTTTAGCAATTTCTCTGTCTCTTTGAAAGTGATGTTTGTGCCCATGTCCACTTTTCGCTCATTTGGGTACTTTGGTTTTTGGATTATGTTTGGATCCACATGCCATGTGCGTGAGACATCTGATGGACAAAACCACTTCATTTGAGGTTTTGGCCCTCCAGGACCAGGATGTCATCATTCTAAGAGGAAGCAAGGGGCAACTACACTAGTAGATCTTCCTTGTATGTAAGAATTACACCTATTTCTTCCATCAATACTTCCTAAAAATTTGACCCTTGGAGTTCAAAAGGGGTTTGTCTAATGGCCCACATTGTTCTACCAATTGCCTCCTCTTTTACCTGCATATTAAGTTCTCCACTTATTATGCCATAGTTTTGTGTGGTTTCTTGATGAGCTTCATTGCTCCCTTTTGTGGACCTTTGTTGCCCTTCCCTTGAGGCCTTCTTCTTGGAGGTGTTGGCTCCCTCCAAAACTTACTCTTCTTGTTAGTCCTTTATATACGCCCTAGATGATGTGAGCATTGGTCGACTTTGGTTGCCCTACCCTCTTTTATTGGATATTCTCCTTATCTCCATGTAGATGCCTTATTTCTTCATACATAGGTGTACCTACCACTTCTTCTTGGACCATGCGGACGACTTGGGGTGGGTTTGGTTTTGACCTTGCTACCACCCTCTCCATCAGCTTACTTAAGCTTGGCCCATCACCTTTGTGCTTCCCTATTTGATACACATATTTCTTGGAACTCTATAACAAAGAATTGGCCATATCTAAAATGCATACATCATACAAGATAATTTTTTTCTTGTATCCTTCTCTAGCAAGCTAGCTCCCATGCACACTTTCAAAAAAGTTTGTATGTGGAGTATGCGCTAACTCCTTTGAGCTTAAGAGAACCTACACACAAAGAGATTCCTATTACAAAATAGACAAATTTTAATCATTCAAGATAATATTTTCAACAAAAATATGAATAATAGAAATGCTCATCCTTGACATCAAGTTTCCCCAATGTGCAATCCATGCTTCCCACCAACTCATCCATGTATCCAACAATGATAGGTTTCCCTCCTCTATATGTCCCTTGCACCACCATTCATGGATTTCTTTACTTTTTAATGATGCTTCCTCCTTATTTGCATTCTTCACATAAGTTAATATGTTGTTGTTGAATTTCTTTCTTCACATATTATTTAGTATGCTTATAAAAACTTTGTTTCCATTGAAATAGGCATGTGTGCTCCCTATCCTCCCTGATGTTTGTTGGGCCACCATGGAAGCTAGTCCTAATTGCACACCAATTAGCTCGTGCTTCATCAGCCATAAGCTCATGGAAGTTTGCAGGTGGATAACCACATTGCTGCATTTTATTATTGAGCATTTCCTAGAATACTTGGCTCTTGGTGTCTTCCTCCTTCATTTCGCATGTGGCAATGGTCAGAAGCTCTTGACAATAGCCAAATAGAGATCTTTATCTAATATGAGGGTTTAATCATTAAAAATTATCCAAAAGACAAAAACAAGTCCTTACCTTGGGTCATAAACATGACAAGCCATAGTTGACCAACCTAACACTATGAGTATGATTAAAAAAAGTCCAAGACTTGGACATGTCACCTCCACTTTCACATTGCATGTGATTGAATAGAGCAACACCTGATGTTGATCCTTGTATGGACATTTTAAAGACATAACATTTCTCCTCAAGACCACCTTGACCTAGAAAACGACTCCTTTGGAAAAATGAATAGTGAGACCTCCTTTGTAGAAGAAGGATGTTGTCAAAGCTTTCTCCAGCTAGCGTCAATTTTCTCTTCTCCTGGGATACAATTTGCCTAAACCTGCATGTGACTCACCATATATATCAAAGCAAGGATTGCACTTGGTATAGATACTTAAATCATGATAATTGGAGAAAAGAAGAAACCTTCGGTTTTCCACTAGACGACTCAATTCATTTAAGAAATTATATAGCTCTTGCCCTCCAACATCAGTAGATATCTCCTCAATTTTTTGTCATTATAGTGGAAATAGCATGTCTTTCACAATATCCATTTGTATCTTTTGATGCCTAGCTCTACTTTGCATCTTTTCCATTTGAGAAACATATGATCTTACTCGATCAATCATAGATTTAGCACTTCCTGATTGTACTGGATGATCATGCACACCAAGGTGCTACATCATTCTTGTGATATTTGTATCATTTGGCATCACATAGTACACTATACACCTGCACATTGAACGGTCTTGCACCAAAAGTGGCACACAATTTTACTCCTATCATCCTCTGTTAAAAGTCTCATAGATATTTTCTTGGAGAGATGTCCTTGAAAGAGGGTGACTCTTGTTAAATCTCTTATTGGTCAAATAAAAAGGGCAATTGATTCTATGGCATTCAAGATCACCAATGGTGACTGTCATATTTTTGCTCCATTCCATCTATATTTCCTTTTTTACCAAAAGGGGACCAAAAGCTGGCAAAAATTCCATGATAAAATCTCCATTATATTGTCTAGGCACCTCCTCAACTTGGATCACCTGGCTGATCCTTTCCATTATTTCTCCTCCTCAAAGGCATCTGTATTGTAGGCTTTGGATTACTTGTTCCATGAGGATTGATGAACACACTAGTTGAGCCTGTATTTGATAAAGAAGATTGTCAATAGTCAATATTTGCACGCTCAGATGAGCTACTAGATATATCAACACAAGGATTCTTTGGCATATTTTTTACCTCCTCGATAGAGGATTTTAGCTGAACATCTAGTGCAATATCATTGCTTGCAGATTCAAGACTATCAACAACAACAAGAGGGCTACAAACAAGCCTGTACATTTGTCTTAGGTCTCATTGTCCATAATATCCTCGACAAAAAAGAAGTGTGTATGATGATTGTAGATATCATTATAGATATTCACGTGGCTAACTAGCGTAGATGGATGGAAGAGTGACAAGTATTGAGATATATTTTTGCAACATTCTACCTCCCACTCAAGGGTGATAGAATGCACCATTCCAAATGTGAAATGTAGAGACTTGTAAGCTATGGGGTATGTGAAATCATAAAAAAAGTAAGCTCAAATAGAAAACAAAGGGATTTTTGGAGTGTAAAAGCACCACGTAAGTTATTATTTTGATATGGCGTGGATAGTGAGGGTTTTGATAGACGCATAATGTCACCTTATAATATGTGGGGATATTAGCCAGAGCTAAGGGCATTGCTCTGACAAGCCTTAATCATTGAAAGCTTCCTAGCCATACCCTTGTTGGGTATATCCTACAATCAGTGTGTGTCAAGAGACGACATCCCAAAGATGAATCTCCTCAAGCACTTTTTGTGCTTTCTGATGTACACCACATTTTGCATACAAGTCGTCTAAGGCATTGTCAAGCAATAGGTTTCTCTTCAATAGTCCCTAATGCCCTATATCATATGCCCATATCAACATCTTTCCTAATGCACCCCTCTCTTTTTATCCATTGAAAGCAACCCATAGCTTCCTGGTCGTACCCTTCTTGGGCATATCCTACAATCATTTTGTGTCAAGAGACTACATCCCAAAGATGACCCTCCTTGAGCTCTTTTTTGTGCTTTCTAATATACACCACATTGGGCATATAAGTTGTCCAAGGTATTGCCAACAAGGACTAGGTTTCTTTTCAACATCCTCTAACTAACTATATTATCCTGAATTGTTATGCCCATATCAACATCTTTCCTAATACCAGATGCCATCAAGATGCAAGCATAGGTGAGTGCATTTGGAGAGACGCCTTGCTTTGCATCCATTGAAAGCAGCCCATAGCTTTTTGGTATAAACTTGTTGGGCATATCCTGCAATCAATGTGTCAAGAGAGTACATCCCAGTGACGAACCTCTTCAACCAGTTTTTGCGCTTTCTGATGTACACCACATTTGGCATACAAGTCATCCAAGACAATGCACATCACTCTTCTACATCCCCTAACTAACTATATCATCATGAATCATTATGCACATATCAACATCTTGCCTAATGCCACATGCTATCAAGATGCAAGCATACATGATTGCATTTGGAGAGACACCCTCACTGAGACAAAGTTAATATTTTCTCGCTATTTCCTATTGTTGACACGAAGCTACATGACACTAGTCATGGAGGATCTTCATAATCAAACCTATCATCTCGTGGAATACTATGTTTCGATGACTTGATGGAAAGGTTGTATAAAATTATGCTTAGTGAGCAAATCAGTGAAACCAGTGGAAAAATTTGAACAAGACCTTCTCTTGCTTGCTTTGCTAACACTAAATCCCATTTCTCAAGCTCTAATGCTCAAACTTCGAATGGGTACAAGCTCTAAAGACCATGTAACCCTAGCGGGCAACCCCTGGAACCTTGGAAGAAGGCTTTATTCCCTCTTTGCCATTGATAAAGAGAGTGTAACCCTAGCAAGTAGCCCTTTGAAACTTGAATCGAGGTTGATTTTTGCAAAAAATAAGATAAAAACCAAAAATTTACTTTCTAAATTTATGTGCTTACCCTTTTGGGATGCCTCTTGAAGCAATCTAGCCCTTTGAAACTTGGATCGAGGTACCACCCTTTCCTAACATTGTACGGGACAGATGACTTAAAGAATCACGTCTATCTCACAAATAGTGATAATTTAGATTGTGTTGTGATGTTTTGGAAATTTAAATTGGCACAACGGTTTGGCTTTAATTTTGTAACCACTTTACATTAATTGATATGTAATGGAAAGTTATATGCCTCCTCCTCATGGATCAGTCCATACCAAGGGTCAGGCATGTACTTGATCAAAATAAAATTGCTCTTCTTACAACCACGTAATGTAACATTTAATGGCCTAATAACTTGTGTGTAGCGGAAAATAGCATGAACATAGTTAGCATTTCATTAGAATAGATTCCTAATGAGATTAACAAGAGTGCTTGGGTGGAGTGAGCAACAAAAAGCATAACACCTAGCTAGATAGCATGAACAATACTTCAAAAGAGAGAGAAATTAATAAATTGACAACAATTGAGGACCTGATTTGCATGGAGCCGGTCCCCCCTCCAAAAGGCTTTGTATTATGGTTTCTCCCATCAAGAGAGACATTTTACAATACAATTCTTTGTGTTCCTTTAATACTAGCTAGTGCGATGAAGATGGAAACTTCATGCACTAAGCAAAACACTTATCAAACACAACATCAATTCCCTCACGGTCTCAGACCCAAGACCTCACACACCTTCGAAGATGGTGAGAGCTAGCGGGGTATGAGAGTAGATTGAGAGGAAGAAGGAGTATTCTTACGAGAAAGATGTACATCTCCTCACATAATCACTCATATTAGCATAGCTTAGCTTAGTAATTAGCATGGTAGAGGAGATGAGCATGCATTGGAGCTTGACTCTTGGTTGGATTTGCATCACAAAGCCAAGAGTTGTTGGTGTAGGCCTCCCTTCTCACAAGCTTGGAGTAGGTGGTAAGATTTCCATTAAAGCTTGAGAAGGAGAGAGAGTCTTCTTTGCTTCACACATAGGATTCATGTGTGTGTGTGTGTGTGTGATAATGCCTTGCAAAAATCAGCCCCCTCTCTCTCTCTCTTGGTCGAACCCCCTTGCTAATTGCTCATGCTACAGCCCTATTGGACCTCCCCAGGCCTAGCCAATGGAAATTAAGCAGCATAAGTGATAGCTTTCTGACATGTGTCCCCCTTTCCCCTTTTATGAGAGCTTTAGGTAATTAATAAATGCAACTAAACTCTCATTGGACCCCTTTGCCTCGTGGCCAATAGGAATTAGGCAAGCCATTGGGCTGCTAAATGCTCATTGGTCCCATTGGGAGACTGTCCAATAGTCTTCTAGAGAGCTTAATTCCTACTGGTTCTTTTATTAAGTGTTTTTAAATCAATTAAACTAGATTTACTCTAGCCTAATTCTCATTGGTCCACCTCCAAGGCCATCCAATAGGATTTGAGTACACCTTGTGGGCATCTGGGCTAGGGAGCTGACATGTGTCCCTCTTTCCCCTTGTGTACAAATGAAGCTTGTGAGTGTGTGCGTGTGTGAGTTTCTCTCTCATCCCCTACTTGCAAGGCTCGCCCCCTCCTATGTAGGGATTATGAAGAATTTTTGTGACACACACAAAGCATCCAATTTGTTTGACCTTTGGACACAACCTTTAAATTTTGGAACCTTAGCATTTTGGAAGTCTTAATGGGCTGAACCTTAGGGACTTTTAAGCCCATTGTTGCACATTGCTCTTTTGCAGATGGCCCCCCTTTGGATCCCTATTTTCCCTGCTTTGGATCCCTACTGTGGCCGGTCTGCTAGCTTAACCAATATTCTAGCTTTTTCTCCCCTGTCACTTCCCCATATTAAATGATCAGTTTAACATGAGAAAATCATTTAGGAGAATTAGATATTGATTATTATGACATTACCTCTCTCTTGAAATCATAGTTGTTCTCGACTATGGGGTAGAGAAGATAAAGCATATTCATTAGTCCTTTTTCCTAGTGGGTAGAGGATCCATATGTTACCCTACGGCATCATTCCATAATGGATGACTAGTCCATTTGGCGCTTGAGAGCCTAAGCTGCCGCAAGCATGTGTGCACATTAGTCCTATCAATCTTCCATAGTAGAGTGACAAGGTCTACTTGGTCTTTGGGAGAGGTCGTCTCTGCAAACTTGATCTAAGCATGCATACTACTTCATTTTTGTGCACAATAAAGAAAAAGAGAGTCTTATAAGACAAAAAATTTGTTCATTTTTAACATTTGTACATTTGCTTACTCTAGGGAAGCATTGTAAGCATTGACAAGGTTTAGGTTATCCTTTAATTGTATGCCTTGCATCCATCTAGCATCTTCAAAAGGATAATTCTTAAACTTATAAGATATCGTCGGATAGTCTTACCGCCTCTTAGTACCTTGTCTTCATGTCGGAGAATGGACTCGGGCTGCAACACCTCTTCTTGATCCTCAATCTCCTGCAATAGTTGGTTCTTGAGGTGGCTCTCCTTTGTAAGGCTTTAGTAGGCTCACATGGAAAGCATTGTGTATGAGCCAATGGTTGGGCAACTTGAGTTGATAGGCCATCTCATTGATTGGCCTAAGAATCTGGAAGGGACCATAATACCTTTTTGCTAACTTAGCATAGTACTTTTGGTGTCCCGTAGGATTCTTGCCCGTCGTGTGCCTTGATCGAGCCTTGGGAAATTTGAGTAAGACCCAATCATTTTCTTTAAAGGCTTGGGCTCTTTTGTGCTTGTCAGCAACATCCTTTTGCCTTTGCTGTGAGATAGAGATAGCATCCTTAATCTTTTGGAAAGATTCTTGTAGGTCTTGGCTATACTCATCTGCAGCAAAGATCTTCCCGTGTACCTTAAGTAGCAAGGGACTTTTTGATCTTCCCTCAATTACCTCAAAAGGTGCTTTTCCTGTGGAAGTATGTACAGTGTTATTGTAGGCATACTCCACCAAGGGTAAGTACTTCTCCCAATAGGATCTTAATCTACTTCCATTACATAGGCTTTTAGTAGATCGAGAATTGTTATGTTATCTATTTCACTTTGGCCATCCGTTTGCGGGTGATAGGCCGAAGAGAAGTTTAGCCTTGTTCCTAAATTCTCAAAGAGACGCTTCCAGAAATTATTTGTCATTCTAGGATCTCTATCCGACACTATGGACATTGACAAGCCATGGTACTTGAAGATTTGTGAAATGAAGAGGGTTGCCATTTGATGGGCGTTGATAGTCTTTTTGACAGGTATAAAATGAGATTGTTTACTGGAACTGTCTACTATCGTCCATATTCCCGTATTCCCATGGATAGACTTAGGCAATCCAAAGATAAAATCCATGGATATGCTCTCCCATGGTGAATTAGGGATTGGCAAAGGTTGAAGCAATCCAGGTTGCTTCCCTCTATCAAACTTCGTCTTTTGGCATACCACACATTTAGAAACATACTCTTGTATGTTTGCTTTCATGGTAGGCCAATGGAAATATGTTTCAATCCCCTTTAAAGTAGACTGAATCCCTCTATGCTCTGCATAAGGAGGAGCATAAGATTCATACATTACTTTCTCACGTAGTGAGCTAGTAACGCATAGTCTATTGCCGTAGAGAAGATAACCATCTTGTAAATTAAATGGTTCCTTTTTCTTCCCTAGTGCAAGGGCTGAAATCACATCTCTAAAAAAGGGATCAATAGCATACTCATCTATCATAGAAGATAGATCATTGTGAGTTGCTATGGAAATCGCATTCACTCTCGGCCGTCTTGAGAGTGCACCAGCTACTTGATTATGCTTGCCAACAATGTGAGCAATATGAAACTGAAACAACATGTAGAAATATCTTGACAATTGCAACACGGCGTTCCGAATTTGTCTCTTCCTCGTCTAGTCTGTCCACTTAACTAGTATCTCTTGGTACACCTTATGACGGATTTGTCTACCTCGATACCCTAGAATCCTTTATGGTTCATGCGGTATCTTTGGTGGCTCTATCAAGTCAACCAAAATCTCTGGAGAAACTACATTTGCCAACCCGTGAACTAGACAACAACGCGTCGGGGTTGTAAGTGAGGGCTTCGACGGCGCTGTAGGCAGGTTCCAGGGCGGAGGCAAAGATGTTGCAATTTTCTCGGGCTAAGGCAAAGATTCTCTAGGCCACGAGTTGCAGTGTGAGGGTGGTGCTTGCAAGGCTACCAACGGGAGGCAATTACAGCGAGTGGTGGTGCTCAAGCAAGTAGCGGTGCTTAGGGAAACCCACAACAGGCAACGGAGAGAGGTAGCACGATCACAACGGGTAGTGGCTAGGGTAGACGGGTGGCATAGCTACAACATCTGTGAGAGAGAGAGAGAGAGAGAGAGAGAGAGAGAGAGAGAGAGAGAGAGAGAGAGAGAGAGAGAGAGAGAGAGAGAGAGAGAGAGAGAGAGAGAGAGAGAGAGAGAGGGGAGGGGAGGGGAGGGGAGAAGAGTGCTTGTGAGAGTGATGAGTGAGAGAGAGCGAGCAATGGGCAACCTCCTTTACACAAGCTATGGTGCCCCCTTATCTATGTGCTTATTACATAAGACGATGTACAATCCAAAAACATAAAAAAATCTTGATTAGCAACATGTTCTCCACAGTGTAAATCAACATGGTTACTATAAGCACCCAACAACATTAATCATGACTCAAGCCTTGGTTGCATTGGCGTTAGAGAAACCTTCTCTTCAACCTCATCTCCCCCTCATTTAGCCTTCCCTCAACCTTCCTACCTTCCCAAGAAGATCAATCACACAATCATAAAGCCCTCTATCTACTCTTAGTCCAAAAAGATCTCATGGCATTTGCACATGCATTTGCCTCGTCAACAAGCCCAACAAGTCTTTTGCATCACTTGGACTACCACACTTACTATACATTTTCACTATAGCAATCCCCACCCCAATGTTGGCATCAAATCCATTGTGTTTGATGCAAGCTTATATTTGCTTGGCCCTCTCAAGTGGCTCTTGACTCTTGTATGCATCAAGAATGCAAACGAACGTAACCATATAGATTACATAAAGTGTTGCCCAATGTTATTGATGCCTCATAATCACTACCTACTAAGCATGCATGAGCATTCTTCCCCTATCTCAAGTCCTCTTTGCCAGTGCAAGCTGAGATAATACTCATGAGGACATGTTCATTCACTATAAGCCCTTGAATGTGCGATTGCTTGAAGATCTCCAAAGTTAGATCCCACCATCCATTTGTTGATGTAAGTTGAATCAATAAGTTCCATAAATACTAATCATGATGTTGCATTTTTGCAAAAACCACAAATGCAATCAACACTTTCCAAGGGTTGACATTTCATACATAAAGCTCATCAACAAGTTTTTGTGTTTTTGTAAGGGCATTACATTTCGCATACAAATCGACCAATGGATTGCCAAGCACGAAATGTTTTTCCAATAGCTCCTAACTAGCAATCTCATTGTGATTCTTTCACCCATGTGAAAGTCTAGCTCAAAGCCACATGCCTTCAAGGTGCAAGCATAGGTGATTGCATTTAGAAAAAGGCCTTTCCTTCGCATCTAATAAAAGCAGTTAAGAGACATGCCTAGAATTGCGTGCGTGTGTGTGTGTGTGTGTGTGTGTGTGTGAGAGAGAGAGAGAGAGAGAGAGAGAGAGAGAGTCACAAGTACCTGCATAAATTTTTGGTCTTGTTTATTCATGTGCTTGCTGTGGCTCGTGCCTTTCTCTGCAAGTACAATCATTTGGAGATAGATGGCTCGTTTGAGAGTTGGAAGGAATTAAAATACTCACGCCTACTTACATATAAGTGCTTACGTGTCAAAATTGTTGACTTTTCAAATGACCAAAAGGAACACACTTTGTGAAAATTGGTGCAATCGATTCAAAATTTGATATGAGGGTGTTAGGGGTAATTTGGGAATTTCCACAAAAATGCAAGGGTAGAGGTTCACAAAAAACTAATAAGTCCGACAACTGAATAATAACTCACGGGGATTCTAAGAGTAAGACGGGAGCTGCAGGCCAACAGCACTCTATACGCTTACGACAGTTCAAACAAAAATGGCGACTTCAGTCAAGCCTCTGTCTCAGCATCGTTACCATCCAGAGAAGAAGAAGAAAAAGCATTCTCAAGACGAGCCTCCATCCAAGCATGGTCTCTCCTTACCCCAAACGCTTCTGGATGAAGATGCCGACAATCAGTCCACCCAGAGCCGCTCTTCTAAGCAACGAAAGCTTCAAGAACGTGACGAGGTAATTCAATGCTTTTGCTCAGATTCTTCATTGCCCTCTACTTAGACAGAGCATGGATCATGCTGCATTTTTCACACTTTTCTCCTTCTTTCAGTTTGTGAGCACCTCTCTGAGTAAGAAAATCTTGCAAGAGGCTCAGAGGCAGCAAAAAGAGATTCAGAGAGAAAGGTTTGCTTCCTTTTATATGGTGTTTTCTTTTCAAGTCCTGGCCACAGTTTGAGGGTGGCATTTGAATTGCAGGGATGAAGAAACTGGGGTTGCAGCAGTACGTGCAGCTTTCTCTTCTATTGACAATGATCTTAGCAGTGAAGATGAGGATGAAGACGGTGGCTTCTTGGATTCGCAGAGTTATGCTGGGGAGTTTGAAGTAAATATTTGATACATTAGCTGAATGAATGTATTTGGCATTGGGATCAAACTTTGATTTCTTGGTTTTCTGATTTTGTTGCATCTTTCCTTGCAGGAAATACCAGAAGAGGAGGAAAAGATACTTGCTATGTTTATGGCAGACAAGGTGGGTCCTCAAAAAACGCTTGCAGATCTGATAATGCAAAAAATCCAACTGCACGACTCTTCGGTCAAAGAGACAGGTTTTTGGATTGCCCTTTTCTGAACTTGTGTTGTGGCTGTAGAGTTTTTAGTTTTGCAAGCTCTTCAATATGGTATCATACTTGCTGTCATAGAAACTGTGTAAATAAAAGGGTTTGTACTCGTTGATAAATTTGCTCAGCATAACAAATTTAAATTGTTTTCAGCAGATGGTTTTCAATTATGTAGTCTGTTCACTTTGTATGGTATAACTTCTGTTGTGTTTCTTAGTGAGAGCTCCTGCCAGTACATATCATATGGTCTTCTTGTGTGCCGTGTGTTTGCTTTCTATGCTAGAGTTCTTACCAGGCTTCAAAGAGTGATAATAATTGCATTCATGACTTGTGTTTTTGTTTATAGAAGAAAGGCCAGTTCCTGCTGTGGATGCGAAAGTTATTGAGGTTTACAGAGGGTGCGATTGTGGTTTTTATTTGTTTTAAAGGATTCATTCTCGAACTTTGTCAGAGTTGGAGCCTGATTGACTAATTTTTTTGTAGGGTGGGGAAGCTTCTGAGCAGATTCACATCTGGGAAGGTACCAAAGGCTTTCAAAATCATCCCGTCTTTGTCCAATTGGGAAGAGGTCTTGTATCTTACAGAGCCGGAAAATTGGTCAGCTTGTGCAATGTATCAAGCAACTCGTATATTTGCATCAAATTTGAATGCCAAGATGGCACAACGGTTTTATAACTTGGTCTTGTTACCACGTGTTCGTGAAGACATCAATTCAAATAAAAGGCTTCACTTTGCACTTTATCAAGCTTTGAAGAAATCTGTTTACAAGCCATCAGCTTTTTACAAAGGAATTCTTCTCCCTCTTTGTCAGGTATTTTTTCCTATTGCATACGATTTGCTTTTCTAGGTTGGTGTTGGTGATTTTTGGACTTCAAGACTTTTTGTAAAGGTGGGTATTGTCGTGTGCGCTCCCATTTTGTAGCATCTTTGTGAAGAAACTGCAATGTGTTGGCCTAGCGATGTGGAGGGGACATTAGGCTCCTGATTTTGAGAATCATATTGCATGCCAGTATATTAGAATTGCATATGAAGCAAGTCAAAAGGTTCAAAAGACATGCAAGAGCAAAATACTAAGTCCGGGGTGGATGCTTGATATCAAGGAATGGTTTGGAAGATGGGATGCATGTCACTTGGTCAAGAATGCGTCGATCGACTCCCAAGTTAATGAGGCCTTCTTACAACGCCAATGTATCACGGCTTGGGAGAAATCCGGAGGTTCCCCAAACTACAAATCTCTCTTCTTCTCCGAACGAGGTAACCGAACCCATCCCTACATCCTTGAGCCCATCCCGTTGAGTGTGATTCGCACCATTGCCTCCATTCGTCTTAGCTCCCATTCTCTACGTTGTGAGATAGGACGTTGGGGCACTGGCGAGGAGTCTCATCGACTTTGCACTGTATACCCTCGTCAAGTGCGAAAGAGTGAGTACCACACACTACTTGAGTGCTCAGCTTTTGACCACATTAGGTCCTCTTTTCCCCATATATTCAGCCATGAGCTCTCCCTACATACCTTTCTCTCCCAACCACGATGTGGACTCTCTATTGCGACGCTCATTTTAACCATTTTTGAGCATCAAAAGTCACTTATGACCTCCACTCACACCACGTGACATGTTCATTTGGTCCCATAGGTCATATTTGACCTCCGAGGACGATAATAGAACTATCTATCTATCTATCTATCTATCTATCTGTGTGTGTGTGTAAGCGGGCGCATGAACACTCACACGAGCCACGAAGGCTTACTTGAATTAAAACTCCTTGCCAACAACAGAAATGCACTCCTTGCTAACACAAGTAGCGCGAGTTGATAGAGAAGAACATTACTATTTAGGCATTGTACGAGGAGAATTTTCCCCATCTTGGATCACATAAGAATGTATATGTCAGGAGATCTATGAGAAATTGTTTTGAAAATCAAGAAAAGCCATTCATTGTATATCTTATGGAAATATTTGGGATTACACCTTTGTAGTGATCATCTTTGTACATCTAGCCCTTAGATTTTTAATTTACTAGAAGATTTATTCTTGGGAAAAAAAAAACATGACTGTTCATTCTATAAAAGTTGGCAAAACACTTTGTACACTATTATGTGGTAATGTTGTTACCCCAAGCCTTATGGTGTTTTTGCTTTGCAGTCAAGGACATGTAACTTGCGTGAGGCTGTAATCATTGGAAGTGTCATACAGAAAGTGTCTATTCCATCGCTTCATTCCAGGTATGCTCAATGATTGAAGAGGAACTTCCTTATGTGGAAATGTATCAAGAAAGTTTGAGTGTGCTTTTCTTTAAGGCACGATACAAATTGTAAGGTTGATATTAGGCTTGTCATGCATGTGCAATAGTGCATTTTCACAATGTAGTCATCTTTGTTCCTTTGTTAAATCCGATTGTGAAGGTTTTTTTTTTCCCAGAAAAGAAAATCTTTCCATTAAAAAACCACCTCAAGGGCACAAACCCTAAAGTAAAATTACATCAAAGTAATACAAAAGAGAATCAACCATAACTGGTACCAAAAGAGAAAAGTCCTACGGCAGTCTAAAGTACAAGATTGCCTCAAATCAAGGCTAGGAATGGGGATTAAGCCTAGACGATCTCCTAGGTTTAGAGGTCTCTAAAGCCTTCTCCTCAGCAAACTTCTTAGCAATTTCTGCCAAAGAAGTGAAATACTGCTCGTGAGCTGAATTTATGCCTTTTGAACTGCTGCTTGCAAGCTGAATTTGTGCCTTCAGAACTGATTGTGAAGCTAAGTTCACACATATCAGACAATTTTGTTTAATCCTCATTTAGCTCCTGGATTGCCAAAAGCAATGACAAAGCATTTGCTAAAAACAACTTAGTCATGAAAGGCAAGTTGTTGACTCCTGCCCATGTAAGGGGACAACAGCATTTATGTGCGCTGCCTGCCAGGTCAGCACAGCGTCCCGACTCCCTAGAGTCCATCCATCCATACTGGACTGCCGTGTCGTCATCCAGTCCAACCCCTATGAGACTGCCTTATGTGAACCCAAAATCCAACACAACCCATGCCGCCCCCCCCGCGGGGCCCCCTGGTGGCCCTCCTCCCCTTTGGTTTGACATAGGAGCTCTATCGATGATAGTTGCACCTTTTACAAACAGTGTTTTCTGTCTTAGAAGAGCCCAGCATGATTATGAAAATTAATTACTGGTTAGAGGCTTCGTGGTCCGCTGCAAGCCGAGGAAGACGATTATAATAATTTCTTTTGATCCGAACTACTACTAATACTTGTTTCTTGTTTTCTATACTCGTAGCATCCATTTTTTGGTTTCTCTGACATCATTCAAAGGAACTGAATTGATAGGAATCATGAAGACCACGAAATAGATTTTCTAGTAGTCATGCTTAATGCTTTGTTTGCTTTTCTGAAAACAGTGTTGCTCTTCTGAAAATTGCGGAGATGGAATACTGTGGTACAAACAGGTATCAAAATCCCCCCCCCCCCCCCCCCCCCCTTCTTCCTCCTCCCTTTCTCTGGTGAAGGTGGTTACTTGTGTTTTTATATCTTCGTTCTTGGTCGATTTCTTATCCGTGTTGCTGCAAGAGAGCCTTTCTCTTGTTTACCTAGATCAAATTACCATTGTGTGTGTATAGTTTAGGCATTCCTCCATTCTAGATGAGCGAGTTGATACTTATTTTCTGTGTGATGCTCATTTGTTGGAGTCCTTGCTTGTTTTTTGAGGTGGGTAATCTTGAACTAATCGAATCCTACTGGTTTGCTACATTACAGCTATTTCATGAAACTTCTTCTAGACAAAAAGTATGCTTTACCTTATCGGGTCCTAGATGGTGTCATTGCACACTTCATGAGATTTCTTGAGGACGAGAGGACTATGCCAGTGATTTGGCACCAATGCCTCCTATCTTTCGTTCAGAGGTTAGTGATACTCACTCTAGTTGTGAGCTAGATTATTTTTGTAGGAAAGGAAATGCAATTAGGGGAGGTCAGATTTGTCTATAAGATATGATGTACAAAAGCATCCATGTCTCGGCGTCTTCTAACAGAGTAATGAATTGAGTTGGGTCCGTTTGCCCCTATTCAGATGGTCTTGACGTGGGTCGTGTTTCTTTTCTTTTCTAGGTATAAGAATGAGCTGAAGCATGAGGACAAGGACAACTTGGAAAAGCTGATGCGGCAACATAAGCACTACTTGGTTGCGATTCATCCCCTTGCATCTTATTTGCACATTAAATAGCTTTCAAATTTCTTGTTAATATACTAAGTAACAAGTGATAAATGTTTCAGATGACTCCAGAAATCAAGAGAGAGCTTCATCATAGTCTCAATCGGGGGCAGAATGGAGCTGATGTCTCGATGGATGATGGTTTGTTCTAGAGCCTTCATTTTTGTTTCTATGTTCTTCATTAGTGTATGCCCTAGTATTTTAGAAACTATGAAACAGATCGTACTTTTAATGGGCTACCAAGTTTTAGATGGTAGAGATTGCTTATATGGAGTTACTCTAAATCTGTTTCTTGTAAGGGAAAATTACCAAAATACCCCTATACTTTGTGGAAATTCCCTCAAATTCTCAAAATTCCCAAAATACCCTTGTGCCAATTTTAGATGGATTGCTCCAATATTTGTATACCTCATCCTTTTTTTATATTGTCTTGTGGGTGACTACCACGGTTCTATACCTTGCACTTTCCTTCAAAGGTGAATCTGGGCTTATCCTGGATTCATCTAGGTATATATAGAGATCTATCTTCAAGTGTCTTAGACAAACATTTTTACCATATGCTGACAAATAGTGCCATTTGTGTCTACAAATAGTAAACTATTTGATCCCGAGAGCCCACAATACGATCACAAATAGTACTTCTAATGTTATTTAATGATGTAGAAGCAGTATTCCTATAAAGAGTTGCAAAACATGATGTCTTGATAGATGTTTGCGGGATAATGAGGGGTATATTGATTAGAATTGAAGGACACGCTGGGAAATTTTAGCCAAATAAGGGGTAACTTTGAAATTTGGGGGTTATTTTGGGAATTTTGACAAATTTCAGGGGCATTTTGGTAATTCTTCTTTAAAAAAGGGTTAAAAGCGGTTTTTCCTCTACGTAAGTACAACTTTTGTTTGGCTCGCTGCTGCTGCTCGCACCCACCCCCTCTCCCCCCCTTCGCCATCGCCCTCCCTCACACCCTCGCGCTGCTCTCCCGCCCTGTCCACCTCGCGCTGCCCCCTGCCCCTCGCGCTGCCCCCGCTGCCCAACTCAGCCCGCTCCCCTCCCCCTCCCCCTCCCCCTTGTGTTGTCCCCGCTGCCCAGCCAGCCCGCAGCCGTTCCCGCTGTCAATCACGCCCGCCCGCCCCCTCCCACTGTCTGCCCCTCGCCTGCTTTTTACCGTTAGCCTTCTCCCTCTCCATTCTTGCTTGACGGGCGTCGCCAACACCATTGAAGTGCTCGGTCCAGCAGGTATCCCCCCCTTTTCGTCGACGATCCTACGCCTCTTCTTCACCAGTAGCAGACACAGATGGCGGCTCATGCTCCATTGCAGAGGGACTCTAATGAAGCCCTCTCGCCTGACCCCGTTGAGCCCACCATTCGACTTGCTCTATCATCGACAGAGCAAGCGAGCCTAGCCGCAGAGGTAGAGCGCTTGCAGGCGACTTCTGTCATCTGCAAGATTCTCGACACCAGACCTAGTAGAGGAGAGCTGCGTGACCTTCTCCAGGCCCGCCTTCTTGCAGAGGTGGGCAAGATCTTGGACGTCGAGATCCTCGGACGAGGCTACTATCAGTTCGAGTTTGAGACCTCCGAGATGGCGTCCAAGATCATCGCCATGAGTCCCTTGACAATCCGAGCAATTCGAGCCCACTTTCGACAGTGGAGACAATGGTTTTGACCCTGCATCAGATGTGTTGGTAGAGGAGGCAAACATTCCCTTCTCCATCTGCTTTCCCGGTTTGCAGAGGGAGTACCTACCACTTTTGTTCAGGATGGGCTCAGCGATTGGGACCGTCCTGGAGACACCTCGCATAGCAGCCTCGGTAGCTGCCAAGGCGGCCGGCATTCCCTCAATTCGCGTCATGGTGGTAAGGTACGTAAGGTACGGTACGTATTCGGTACGACCTGTACGTAGTACCGAATGGATAGAGTTGTTAGGTACGTAAAATTCGTAGGTGTTTTTTTTTAAATGCCAAAAACCTACAATACGGTTTGTACTTGATAAAAAATTCATAAGTATCACTCCAAGGATGCTAGTTCACTATTCTATAAACCAAGGCAAAGCTTTCATACACCACCGCAATGGCGTTCGTGTGTGCTCTACAAATGCAAGTTGTGTCGAAATGCCTACAAAACTAGGTGTTGGGATAAGGCTAAAGAAGGACGAACCGAAAATTCCTGCCACAATAGGGTTTATTTCCATACATGCCCACAACACTTCGCCCCCCTCCCTCCTCCCCCCCCCCCCCCCCCCCCCCCCAAAAAAAAAAAAAGTACAGTACGAATTCGTACGATATGGAACCGTACGATACGGACGTACCGTATGGTACAAATCGGTACGTACGTACGGATCCTACCTTGGTTCGCGTTCTGGTTAGGAATACACTCTCTCCCGAAGGTCATCCTCCTCCCTCGGGTGAGTGGGGGTTGGTTTAGACAGAGCGTCGAGTATTCGGGTCTCCCGAACCAGTGCTTCATTTGTCGACAGATAGGCCATCTTGCGAAGGCGTGTCCACGGAGGAGGCCCCGACCTACACCACAGCCTCAGCTTGCAGGCTGGCCAACAACCACAGACACACACTGAGCACACAGGCAGAGCCACCCTCCGAGCGTGGGGCTCCAGCGGAGGAGGGATGGCAGCAGGTTCGTGGTCGGCGCCGATATGGACCACAACGACAGCCTGGCACTCAAAGTGGTCCTCAGGTGCTTGCCCAACTGTCACAAAGTGATGACGTGGCGGACAGCAGAAACCCTAATTTCTGCCAGAAACCCTAAAATTCCTGCAAACCCTAATTTTTGCCAAAAACCCTAAATTCCGAAAATCGCGGAGGCGGATTATTATTATTATTATTATTATTATTTTTTTTTTGGAAAATGATGAGCGACGCGAATTTTGCTTTTGCTTTTTTTTTATAAAAAAAAAAGAGAAAAGACTCTCTAAGAGAGAGAGAGAACTGATGCTTTTGATTTTAAAAGCTTTTGGGGCTCTGCTTTTGGGCATCCCTTGTAACCTTTAAATTAGTGGTGAGGGCCTCACTTCTCAGAGCATCTGGACGCAGAGTCTGAGAGTGAAACCCTAACCGCTCTCTTGTACTTTGATGATTGATTAATACAAAAAGAAATACCGAAAGGGGCGCCAGTCTTTGGGGCCAATATCTCTAGGCACGGAACTCCGCCGGGCCAGTGCAAATCTATTGTGATCTGTGAATTGTTTTGAAGTGGTTATTTGGTGCTGTCGCGGTTGATTCTTGACTTGGAGTGTCCAAGTTTGTTACAGTGTTATCAGAGCACGGCCGATTTCTCTTCTACGGGAAATCCGATCCCCGAATTTTTTTTCCGCGGCACCTATGGCTTCAGGCAATGATCAGTCGACTCCCTCTGCATCTGGAGATGCGGGCTGGGATCACAACGAAGATTCAGGCAGAGAGTATGGCCCGCCTTGGCCTACTTAGGCGGAGCGGCGAGAGATAGAGCGTCGCCAGTTGATCAACGATGCAACAATGATGATGCTCAATTTTGCCAAGGAAGCGAAGATGGCAAAATATATGAACCAGACCTCTTTGGAAGAGGTACAGATGGAGTGGCAGAGAACCACAACACCACTCCCGAAACCCGCTCTCAAGAAACCTTCTGCCTCCAAGAAATATACGGAGAAGAAACTGGAGAACGTGGTTGATGCACGGATTGCTCAGCTTTTTGACACGCAAAAGAAAGCCAAAAAGCACGGCAAAAAGCAGAAGAAAGGCACTGACTTCCCGAGATATTTGGATCGTCGGTCGACATTTGACAAGGCAAAGAAATTGAAGAAGCGCGTCAAGTTTGAAGACCTACCCAGTTCTTCTTCTTCTTCTTTTGACAGTTCTTCTAGCTCCTCGGATTCGAGCGAAGAAGACAGAAAAGGTAAAAAGCGAAGCAAGAAGCAACGCTTTGGAAAGGGCAAGAGAAAGGCAAAGAAGGCTAAATCTCGCCCAGAGACTGACAGTTCTACTGAGGACTCGTCTACAGAAAGCTCAGATTCCGATGACGGAAAGTTTTATGCGAACAAGAAGAATTTTTACAAAGCCAACCAGTATGACTTTCTCGAAGATAAAAGCAAGAAAGTCCGAGAGTTTAAGGAAGGTGGCCACTCGATCAAGTTTGATACTTTTCAGGATACTCAGATGCTTCGAAGGCTTTGTCTTTTATACACCAGTTTGACATCGCTTTCGCGGGAGGACGCTATTCAGAGCACTCCAAGATTCGGAGAGCTGCCTCTTACTTTAAGGGGAATGCTCGTACTTGGTGGTCCACGCTTCTATTAAGCAAGACTGTGCCAGTTACATGGCTGAAATTCAAGAGGCTTTTTATTTCTTCTTGGTTGACTCAAGAGTTTGAGCGAGATATACGAGCTGCTTGGAACCATCTCCGGATGACCAAGAGCGATACAGTGAATTCTTATTGTGAAAGATTCTGGAGCTCTTCATTCAAGAAGATCTCGTTCAGAGAACAGATTGAGCGGTTTACCTTGGGTCTACCTACAGAGATCCGAGATCGCTGCTTGGAACAGAAGTCAGCTTCTATTCAGGAGTTGATGAGTCATGCGAAGCGGGGCTTTGCCATTCACTCTAGCAGTCTGACCTACCCCACAGATGAGGCCATGACACAACGAGCCAAACAGACTTCTGGGAATGAAAGTAGAATGAAAAAGAGCAACCCAGAGAAAAAAAAAGGATGCACGACCCAAGCTTACTCCTGAGGAGAGAGCTCGCTTCATCAGAGAGGGGAAGTGCTTTGGATGCGGGAAACATGGACATATTTCCGCAAAGTGCCCTGATAAGGCACAGAAAGAACAGAATGATAAAGACGACGACAGGTCTGAGAGTTCGAGAGCAGCTGAGGAATGTGGCAGAAAAGGCAGATAGAAAAGCAGAACTGGTACCACATGGCGTGGGTCTTGCACCGAATTAAATGAATGAAAGTACAAACTTTGCCGTTTTTTTTTGGGGCAAAGTGAAGGATCAAGAAGCTCTTTTGAAGGAGCCAAGGCCAACTTCTTTTCACTTGGAATTGGCGGCTCGATTTGGAACTGCGCCCGACAGACTGACGCCACTGGCGGAGGTAGTTCGACTGGCACCCGGATGGGATGTTGCCATTACACCGAGCATTGGCAAACTTCGTTTGCAATGACAGGGGTGTTCAGGGCACGTGAGTGACGTTCTACTCGGGATCCCTTGGTACCACAAGAACTACGCCGTGGTTGACTACCGGGCCGAGAAAGCGACTTTGATAAATGAAGGGCTTAGAGATTGTACTTGATGAACTTCAGTTTTCTTACTCATTCTTTTGGGAGAACTGAACCATGGATAAAAGTTGAATATGTTTTGACCTGAAGAAAAGAACGCCAAGATTTTTTTCTCCACGCTCATGCCGATTGCTTTTGAGAGGGCCTAAAGATCATACCATTGATCTGATATCTGGAAGCACACCACCGAATCGGCCACCTTATTGTGTGAGCCGAGTACAGAATGAAAAGATTATGAACTCAGAGAAAGACCTCTTGGAAAAGGGTCTTGTCCAGCTTAGTACTTCACCGTATTGCTCTCCAGTGTTGTTGATTTTGAAGAAAGACAGATCTTGGAGAATGTGCATCGATTATAGCACTCTCAACGAAATCACCATCAAGAACAGATTTCCGATTCCTAGGATCGATGATATACTCGACAGGTTACAGGGATCCTCGTGCTTTAGCAGGATTGACTTGAAGAGTGGATATCATCAGATCAGGATAGCGCCAGGAGATGTCTACAAGACAGCTTTTCGGACGACTTTTGGGTTATTTGAGTTTTTGGTGATGCCTTTTGGCTTAACCAATGCTCCTGCGACATTTAACCGGATGATGGACAGGATTTTTCGAGAGTACAGGCTATTTGTTGGCACTTTCTTTGACGACATCATTGTTTTCTAGAAGAATGAGGCAGAACACAGAGATCATCTGCTTCAAGTCTTTTAGGCATTACGAGATCACACGCTAGTGATTAATGCAAAGAAAAGTGAATTTTTTTCCTACCATGGATACACTTTTTGGGACACATTGTGTCAGCAACACAACAGGAGTGCAAATGGACCCGGCCAAGATAGAGACTATCCGTGATTGGCCCGATTTGAGGAATGTCCATGAAGTTAGAAGCTTCTTGGGACTATGTTCATACTACAGGCGGTTCATACGAAAGTTTGCAGAGGTTGCTTCCCCTTTGCATATCTTGACACAGAAAGGAGTACCTTTTTCGTGGGGACCCACAGAGGTGACTGCCTTTCAGACATTGAAAGAGAAATTGACTACGGGACCTATTTTGACTTTGCCGGACTTGCAGAAGTCATTCGAAGTATATTGTGATGCTTGTGGTCGTAGTCTGGGTGCGGTCTTGATGCAAGAAGGCCATGTCATAGCTTACGAGAGCTGTTTGTTCTCTAGGCCGGAGATGACAGCACAGATTTATGAGAAAGAGCTTTTGGCGGTTATCCATGCTCTTACTCAGTGGCGGCATTACCTACTCGGAGCGGATTTTATTGTCTTTACAGACCATCAGAGTTTGCGCTACTTCTTGTCACAGAAGCAGCTTTCGGAAAAGCAGATGCGGTGGGCGAACATCTTGTCACAGTTTCACTTCCAGATTGTCCATGTGCAGGGACAGAAGAATGTGGTGGCAGATGCTTTGTCTCGGAAACCGTTGGTTCTGGCTATTTCCGCGATACATCATAGGAGCTTCGAGGATATGGTCGATCAGTATGCCACAGATACAGGTTTTGCAGATATTTTCACACGGATACGGGATGGGGAGACAGTAGCTGGATACACCCTTCGGGAAGGCTACTTGATGAAAAAGAATATGTTGTGCGTTACACAGCCGTTGAGGGAAAAGGTTATGACTGATTGCCACTGTCCACCTTTTACGGGTCACCGCGGCATTGCTACCACCATGAAAGGGGTAGAGAGAGATTTCTTTTGGCGGAGACTGAAGAAGGATGTGGAAGAGTTTGTGCGCAGTTGCTTGGTATGCCAGAAGGTCAAGTTTGACAGGCATAAGGCACAGGGATTGTTACAGCCTTTACCCATACCCACCCGCCCCTGGGAAAATATTGAAATGGATTTCATTTTTTTTGATCTCCCGAGAATACAGAATGATCACGATGATTTTCCGATTACATGGCACGTCTGAGACGATTGTCTTCGACAGAGACCCCAGATTTATGAGTTTGTTTTGGAAGGCAATTTGGGAGAACATTGGGACGCGGTTGCAGTTCTCGTCATCGTTCCACTTGCAGACTGACGGGCAATTTGAGATTGCCAATTCAGTGATTTTAGATTTATTGAAGTCTTGTATCTCGCATCAGAAGACTCAATGGGAAAAGAACTTACCTTTGGTGGAATTTGCCTACAATAACACGATACACTCTTCGACGGGGAAGACGCCATGAGAGATTGTTGAAACTGCTGCGAAGGTTCCATCCTTCCTGAGCACGAAAGATTAGAAATTTGAAGCGGATGAATATTCGCGAGATTTGGATACGGCTTTTGCCAAGGTTCACGAGACTTTACAAAAGTCTCAAGAACGACAGAAAAAGGCAGCGGATCGCCATTGTCGCGACTGGAAACTGAAGGAGGATGATTGGGTGCTCTTACTTTTGAGAAGGCACGCCTAAGAAAAAAAAAAGGGAAAGGAGAGGCTTTTTCCAAAGCTTAGTATGTGATACTACGGACCTTTCCAGATTACTGACAAGATAAATGATGTCTCCTTCCGATTGGACCTGCCAGATACTTGGAGGATTCATAATGCATTGCATGTGAGTCTCTTGAACCCTGTTAAGGGTGATGTGCCTGATGATGGGGAGCCTGATGAGCAACCCGAAGTGGAAGAAAACGAGGAGATCCTTGTTCCTGAACAGATTTTGGCACATAATGATACGAAGAAAGGTAAAGTCCGAAGGCGGTTCTTGGTTAAGTTCAAGAACTTTCCTGCATTTGATGCGAAGTGGATGGAGGAGGAGGACCTAGCAGATACTCCTCGGATTGTGAAACTTTACCTCGATGTTTTTGGTTTAGCATAGTCTACTCCAAACGGAACCCAGAAACTCAGCTTGGCCGAAGATCTGGTGCAGTGGGATGCACAAGAGGGGAGTCGCTCCACTCCTTTGCAGATGCCTCGATTTTGATACTAAAGTCACTGATGTCTCTTTGAGCTTCAGGGATACTGAGAGCTGACAGTATTCTGCTGGATGACTTTATGAAATGGAATTCCTGATTATGATACTGATTTGTTCTTGACTTCTTGTGAGTACAGGAACTGATAGACGAAATGACTGCAGCATTTTGGTCTGATTGATCTCGAATAGACATGGTTGCAATAGGGGTTAGTCAATCGGACATCGATGAGGTCCCGATTGGACCTAGATGTGATTGCTAGCTACATTGCCGATAAATCATGGTCTAAGATCCGAATGAATGTTGAATGTCATGTGATGTCCTGTGATGTCTGGTGATGTCCTGTGATGTCATGTGATGTGACTGTCAATTTTGTACATGTGCTAGATGTGTGTTCCTAGTACGTAGGTACTAACAGTCAGTGTCTGCTAAGACGGTTTATGGCTTTTGTCGGTTTTGCAGGCGTAATCGCGGTCGATTACAATGCTTTCTAGAGGGGGGTATGTCACAAAGTGATGACGTGGCGGACAGCAAAAACCCTAATTTCTGCCAGAAACCCTAAAATTCCTGCAAACTCTAATTTTTGCCAAAAACCCTAAATTCCGGAAATCGCGGAGGCGGATTATTAAATTTTTTTTATTTTTATTTTTTTTTTGTTTGGAAAATGATGAGCGACGCGAATTTTGCTTTTGCTTTTTTTTTATTAAAAAAAAAGAGAAAAGACTCTCTAAGAGAGAGAGAGAACTGATGCTTTTGATTTTAAAAGCTTTTGGGGCTCTGCTTTTGGGCATCCCTTGTAACCTTTAAATTAGTGGTGAGGGCCTCACTTCTCAGAGCATCTGGACGCAGAGTCTGAGAGTGAAACCCTAACCGCTCTCTTGTACTTTGATGATTGATTAATACAAAAAGAAATACCGAAAGGGGCGCCAGTCTTTGGGGCCAATATCTCTAGGCACGGAACTCCGCCGGGCCAGTGCAAATCTATTGTGATCTGTGAATTGTTTTGAAGTGGTTATTTGGTGCTGTCGCGGTTGATTCTTGACTTGGAGTGTCCAAGTTTGTTACACCAACAGCAGTGGGTTCCCATGGGGAACCGACTTGGTCCTCTTAAGCAGGACAAGGTCCCTGCTTCAGCTCCCACCTCAGCTTCACCCTCGACAGCCCCTCCTCCCCCCGAGTTCCCCCCCTCCTCCCCATTCTTTCGCTGACTCCCCCTGTCCCTCCTCTCCCCCTGCTCCTACCCCCCTCTCCCCCCCCCCAGTTCCACAGTTGATTCAGGGGGCAGGGCCATCTCCGGCTGCTAGGAGATCTCTTGGCAGCGCCTTTGCCACGAGTCGCTTGGCGAGAGAGGGATTGCCTTTCTTGCGACCCCCTCTACAGGTACAGAATTCTCCCTTTGCAGCAGTCCCTCGAGGGCTGACGACTTTGACATTCGGCGCCGATGGGACTTCTTTGCCTACGACTTTACACGCTTTCTCGGCGACTCCTCTTCAGACCTTGAGGCAATGTGTTTCATGGTTCATGTTCTGTTCCTTGCAGCCAGGGGGTTAGAGGCCTTGGATTCAGCAGTTGGCTTCTCTTTTCTCCTTTGCGGCAGGGACCAGATTGAGTGGACCTTCGACTCGGTGTTGGAGTGGCTGCATACACAGACCCTAGAGTTCTCTCATCACATGGGAGACCTAGCAGCCACACAGACCTTAGAGTTCTCTCATCACATGGGAGACCTAGGAGTTACAGACATGCTTTTTACTCTGTGGCCATTGGCCAAGTTTGCGGTGACTCCTCCAGATGCACCTGGATGTAGACACATTATGGTTCACTTCTTTGTTGACACTCAGTGCTCGCCGTGCTATGTATACAGTCATGAGGACTCCTGGACATAGGAGGTTGCTTTACGTACGGCCCGTGCTACTTGGGCTTGGGCCAAACACTCTCTACAATCACACCTATCTAGAGGACACTCGGATGCGGATTACTCCCCATCTAAGCCAGCCTCGAAGATAGCACGTTTAGCTGCTGCGACAACATCTGTTCTTTAGGATAGTCTCATGGAACGTACAGGGATTAGGTGGGCCCCAGTTTCAGCGGCAGAGGGGTCGATTGCGTCAGGAGCTGCAGGGTTGCCTTGTGGGAGGAGAGATTGATGTCCTTATGCTTTAGGAGCATCATCTATGTGAGAGCCGCATTAGACGATGTGGTCAGCTCTTGCGTGGACGATATGATACTTTTTGGTCAGCTGCTTTTGGACCTGGAGGCATCCAGGGTGGAGTATGTATGACTATTGTGGAGTCTCTACAGCAGGCCATTGTGGGTAGAGGGATTATTGTGCCAGGCAGGGCTCAGTGGATCACTATGCAGGTTCAGGGTTGCCTTGTGGGCTTCCTGAACATTTATGCGCCCAATGTGGCGAGTGCATGAGCAGAGTTTTGGTCACAAATTGTTGAGTCTCTGCCGCAAGGAGAGCAGTGGTGCATTGGGCAGGGCCATCTCCGGTTGCTAGGAGATCTCTTGGCAACGCCTTTGCCACGAGTCGCTTGGCGAGAGAGGGACTGCCTTTCTTGCGACCCCCTCTACAGGTACAGACTTCTCCCTTTGCAGCAGTCCCTCGAGGGCTGACGACTTTGACATTCGGCGCCGATGGGACTTCTTTGCCTACGACTTTACACGCTTTCTCGGCGACTCCTCTTCAGACCTTGAGGCAATGTGCTTCATGGTTCATGTTCTGTTCCTTGCAGCCATGGGGTTAGAGGCCTTGGATTCAACAGTTGGCTTCTCTTTTTTGCTTTGCGGCAGGGACCAGACTGAGTGGACCTTCGACTCAGTGTTGGAGTGGCTGCATACATAGACCCTAGAGTTCTCTCATCACATGGGAGACCTAGGAGTTACAGACATGCTTTTTACTCTGTGGCCATTGGCCAAGTTTGCGTTGACTCCTCCAGGTGCAGCAGGATGTAGACACATTATGGTTCACTTCTTTGGTGACACTCAGTGCTCGCCGTGCTATGTATACATTCATGAGGACTCCTGGACATAGGAGGTTGCTTTACGTACGGCCCGTGCTACTTGGGCTTGGGCCAAACACTCTCTACAGTCACACCTATCTAGAGGACACTCGGATGCGGATTACTCCCCATCTAAGCCAGCCTCGAAGATAGCATATTTAGCTGCTGCGACAACATCTGTTCTTTAGGATAGTCTCATGGAACGTACAGGGATTAGGTGGGCCCCAGTTTTAGCGGCAGAGGGGTCGATTGCGTCAGGAGTTGCAGCGTTGCCTTGTGGGAGGAGAGATTGATGTCCTTATGCTTTAGGAGAATCATCTATATGAGAGCCGCATTAGACGATGTGGTCAGCTCTTGTGTGGACGATATGATACTTTTTGGTCAGCTGCTTTTGGACTTGGAGGCATCCAGGGTGGGATATGTATGACTATTGCGGAGTCTCTACAGCAGGCCATTGTGGGCAGAGGGATTATTGTGCCAGGCAGGGCTCAGTGGATCACTATGCAGGTTCAGGGTTGCCTTGTGGGCTTTCTGAACATTTATGCGCCCAATGTGGCGAGTGCATGAGCAGAGTTTTGGTCACAGATTGTTGAGTCTCTGTCGCAAGCAGAGCAGTGGTACATTGGGGGTGATTTCAACTTGTTGGAGGACCCTTCTGACAGGATTGGTGGTAGCCACGCTACTGTGCAGGGAATTGAGCTGGCAGCTTGGGAGAGGTTAGAGTGGGAGGAGTGAATCTATCGCGGATAGATCGCTTCTACACTAGTGACTTGTTCTGTGACTTGGGTGGGACAATTGGCATTCTGGCACGGACTTCCTTCTCGGACCATGCACCAGTGATCCTCACAGTGACAGATAGGCAGAGGCGGGGGAGCAAGATGCTACGCATCCCTGAGAGGGTCTTGTTGGACTCTGCACTCAGAGAGCGAGTGGAGGCTCTTTAGACAGAGAGCTTGGACATGCAGGATTCTCCTGCTGACAGAGTGGCCTCAGGACTAGCTCAGCTTAGTCGTTTCTTTCTCCAAGAGTCCTTGACTCGCTTGACTGCAGCGAGAGAGGAGCAGCAGTGTCTTAGACGGGGCGTTGCTTCCTTGCAGAGGATGCAGGAGCAGCATCCAGACAGTCCTTGGTTGGAGGAGCAGTTACAGCAAGCTCGCCAAGAGCTTGTTAGCACAGGGGAGCGGCGCCATGAGTTTGCTTTTCACCGACAGGCATCTCAGTGGACGCAGGTGGTTGATAGAGTGACTGGTGCTTTCTTCGAGGCAGTGGGACCTCGGCATACGCATGCCAAGGTCAGTCAGTTGAGGAGGCCCGACGGGCCGGTTGCTTCTGAGCCAGAGGACATGCGTGCAGTTGCTATTGACTTTTATCGTGAGTTACTATCTGCAGAGCCTCAGTCAAAGCGTCAGGATGCATGCAGGGAGCAAGTGTGGGCACAGATGCCTTGCCTTGTGACTGAGGAGATGGGTCAGAGACTTGAGCTTCCACTTCAGCTTGAGGAGTTGCACACTGCTCTTTGTGCACTCTTCCGTGGTAGCTGTCCAGGTGAGGATGGCTTGACTCCCAGTTTTTTCTTGGAGTACTGGGACTTGCTTGGCCCAGATCTCTGTAGTGCCTTCCAGTACATCTTGCACACAGGAGAGATGCCTGACATCATGAGTGAGGGTCTGATCTACCTCATTCCCAAGGAGGGTGGCTCCTTGGATGAGATTCGACAGTGGCGCCTCATCACCATCCTCAACTCAGCCTACAAAATTCTTGCCAAGGCTCTGAGTTTGAGGATCCAACCACTTCTAGAGAGCCTTATACATGGGACTCAGACTTGTTTTGTCAAGGAGCGTAGTATCCTTGACAACATCTTTACTTTTTGGGAGGCTTCTGTCCTAGCGAGGCTCCGTGGTGAGGATCTGGTGATTCTTCTTCTCGATTTTGAGAAGGCCTACGACAGAGTTGACTGGACTTTCTGGAGGGCACTCTACGTAGGATGGGCTTCTCAGAAGCTTGGATCAGAGGGGTGTCAGCTTTGTAGAGACGAGCACACAGTCAGGTACTTTTGTCAGGAGTTGTCAGGAGGTAGAGGCGATCGTTTCATGCTCACACGTGCGGTCAGATAGGGCTGCCCTCTTGCCCCCTTCCTATTTCTGTTCTATGCTGAGGCGATGAGCAGGTTTTTGGTGTCGCAGCAGGTTGGTTTGCGGGGCTTAGCACTTCCTATTCGGGGAGATGAGCTACTGGACGCTGAGTTTGTTGACGACTCAGCCTTGTACTTAGACGGCCAGGAGCCCAACCTTCACAAGTGTGAGCAGGCTTTTGAGACTTTCTGTTGTGCATCTGGTGCATTGATCAACTGGAGAAAGACAATAGCTTTCTCGGTTGGTAGTGCTCCTATGCCCGATTGGATGCTAGGTGAGGGTTTCAGGTGGATTCCCCCAGGGATTGCAATTCGATACTTGGACTGTCAGGTTGGTCTGGACTTGTCTCCCGAGGAGCAGATTGCTCCCCTTCTCCTATCTATCAAGAGGAAGTTGTTACACTGGAGCTTAGCACGACTTTCTTTGGCTGGCAGAGTAGTAGTGGCCAACCAGGTGTTGTTGGCGACTATGTGGTACATCACTTCTTGCTGGATCTTCTCGAGTTCTTGTATCAGCCAGGTAGAGAGGCTGATCAGGAACTTCCTTTGGTCAGGACGTGACACTCAGATAGCCCGAGCCAAAGTGGCTTGGCAGCTCATCACTCTTTCTTGTTCACAGGGAGGGCTTGGGATCATTAACCCAGCACAACAGAGTAGAGCACTTCTTGGAAAGTCGATCTTCTCGAGTTCTTGTCAGCGAGGTAGAGAGACTGATCAGGAACTTCCTTTGGTCAGGACGTGACACTCAAATAGCCCGAGCCAAAGTGGCTTGGTAGGTCATCACTCTTCCTTGTTCACAGGGAGGGCTTGGGATCATTGACCGAGCACAGCAGAGCAGAGCCCTTCTTGGGAAGTTCATAGTCAGAGGATTTCTTCCAGGTGAGGATGTCACAAAGTGATGACGTGGCGGACAGCAGAAACCCTAATTTCTGCCAGAAACCCTAATTTTCGGAAATCACGGAGGCTGAAAAAAAAATATTTAAAATAAAAAATAAAAAAAATGACGTGCGACGCGAATTTTGCTTTTTTTAATAAAAAAAGAGAAAAGAATCTCTAAGAGAGAGAGAACTGATGTTTTTTATTTTAAAAGCTTTTGGGGCTCTGCTTCTGGGCATCCCTTGTATCTTTAAATAAGTGGTGAGGGCTTCACTTCTCAGGGCATCTGGACGCAGAGTCTGAGAGTGAAACCCTACTGCTCTCTTGTACTTTGATGATTAATTAATACAAAAAGAAATACCGAAAGGGGCGCCAGTCTTTGGGGCCAATCTCTAGGCACGGAACTCCGCCGGGCCAGTGCAAACCTATTGTGATCTGTGAATTGTTTGAAGTGGTTATTTGGTGCTGTCGTGATTGATTCTTGACTTGGAGTGTCCAAGTCTGTTACAGAGGAGCCCTGGAAGAGTTCTTGCTATAGCGGCTTCGTGCTAGGGTGCCTCAGGCGGGAGGCCCGTGGCGACCTTCGACCAGATGGATCGTCACAGAGATGCGCAGAGTTGGTTTGAGTAGAAGACTGGAGGACCGCTTCGCTGTGAGTTTGCTTCGATCTTGGGAGCATTTGCAGCGAGGCGTGGAGCAACGACAGCCTACTTGCACGGAGGAGCGCCTACGACAGACCCTTGTTTGGAACCCCATGGTTAGCACTCAGAGAGGCCACTTGGTTGGTAGTCGGCCTCATGTTTCCTGGGGTCCCATGGCAGCGGGTCCAGCACGCTCTTTAGGTGACTGGTTAGAGTTTTCAAGCTTGTTAGAGGAGTTGCAGGGTTTCCAGCTACAGGGCATGAGAGGGGTGCAGAGCATGTGCCAGGACATCTCATAGGCAGTTCCAGCTGAGTGGCTCACACCTCTCGAGCTAGTAGCACCCAGGTGGATGGGAGCCTTCACACGACTGGAGGTTCTCATCTCAGTTCGGGCCTGCTCCGAGACTGTTCGCTCCCTTTTTTTCGAGTTACAAGGTGAGGGACGCTTACAGCGAGTTGCAGTAGAGGCCCCGCAGGTGGCAAAGTGCTATTTTTAGAGGATCCGAGTGGTGGGCATCAGTACACTGTTCGACTGGGACGGCACATATTGGCAGCACAGAGAGGCTCTCCCTGCTGCAGCACCTCATTGGCAGGAGGAGGTTCTCACAGCTGAGTTCTTGGCAGCCTTTTGGGAGAGGTTGTGGGACTCCAGACAGCCGAGGTGAGTCACCTTGTTTCAGTGGCTGGTCGCACACAGAGCTACAACAGTTGGAAGCTGGCTAGTGCATAGTGGTCTCTCGGCCGCATGCGCAGCTTGTGACCATCTTGTGGAGAGTCAGCGTCAGTGTCTTTGGGACTGTCCTTTGGCACAGCAGGTGTGGCTTCGTGTTCTTCGGTTGATGCCTGCTCTTTCCACGGCTTGACAGTACACTTGGGGAGCAGCTGCTTGGTCCACCCTCACGGGCCCGGCACTTCAGTTTGAGCTATCTTCCACCAGCAGGATGATAGTGATGCAGGGAGGGGACCTACACTCCAGCCTGCCACAAAGCTTACTCCACAAGAGTGGTGCAGCGAGAGAGAGGAGTGTTGGGAGCTCATCAGTGGCCTGACCCTCTGGTTCATCTGGCGGGCCCGTTGCTTCTGCATCTTTGAGGCTTGCCCTGTGCCACCAGCAGAGACTGTTCGTGATCTTTGGCTAGAGCTGATCCACACTCTTAGAGGACAGCTCGAGAGACTCCAGGGCAGCTCTGACCGCATGCGGGAGCGCAGAGAGGCTTTCCTTCGACTCTCGCGTCCTGGGCTTTTTTTACACCATGGTCCAGGGAGTACTCAGATGGCACTACCGACCACCTGTGTCGCTCTTCCCTCCTCCCATCTCTTGATTTAGCCTCTTTGTACATTTGATGTTTTTTCATTGGGAGAGTCTCCCCATCATGCTTGTTTTAGCCCTCTCTCGCAGAGGTGGTTGTAGCCCTATGGGCAGATTCATTAACTAATAAAAGGATCTTTTTCTCGGAAAAAAAAAGGGTTAAAAGCCTTGAGGTTGCTCTTATTTTATGTGATTTATTTTATGGCTAAATGATGTTCTTTTTTCTGTTGGCCTGCAGCAATTCAGTTTACTGGCATTAAAACTCCACACATTGAAGAAGACATCTGGAATTTACCCGAAGTTCCATTAGATATGGAAGAGTAGCTGGAAAGGTTGCATTAGGATCGTAGAGGGACAATGAAGAAGAAGGTACCTTGTAAGGACAGCGAAGAAAGGAATCTTGGAAGGATTATTGTGAAAGTATTGCTGAGCTATATGTAAAAAGAATGCCAAAGCTACATGTCAAGGAGGTTTTTGTATTTGGAAAGGATAGCCCGATCTTTGCAAAATTTGGGGGAGAGCCTGGATCCTCCTGGAACCCTTTTGTTGTAATATCACACACTGTTATAGTGATTGCTGTTTATGGAGGCCTTCTGTTTTTGGTCACAGTTTTTTTTTTGTGAAGAGTACTTTCAAGTGATCCGGTTCAGTTGTGATGATGTCTTGATGGTCAATCTTTTGATACATTCCGTTCAACGATTGTGCGCAACTATTCGCATGACAGCTCGTTGTATGCCATTTTGCTGATGTTATGCAGTGGATGGACAGAATTGTGAGTTCGGTGTGAACTTAAAGAGCTTTGTGCAGACGTTTTTGGTTTGAACTTTGGTGTGAACTCCAAGTGAATTGAGTGTAAACCGAATGGAATCGCCATATAATTAATATTTGTGCCTAAATATCAAATTGCTTGGCTAGTGCGTTCGTTTGGTGGTGGCCTCTATGTAGGGACATTGAGAGTTGAAAATACTTGCAACACATTTTTATCTGAAAAAAAAAACCAGTGAAGCGCTTTGGAATATATTAGGAGCAAAAAATTACAACCAGATGAATACATGTTTGATTTACATACATCAGGGTACAGATCTTCACCATACCTAGCTCGGGAATTAGCATACATGACTAGTGGGACTTCTTCAGTCATAGCTTGGAGCTTGCCCAAAAATTGTTGCCGTCTCCAGCATGTTTGCTAGCCATTGTTTGCTCATGCATCCACTTCTGGTCGGTCTTCTTCTAGATCATGTATGCCTCCCATGTATTCTTTTGCTACCCCCTCCAGCATCCACTGTTTGAGCTTTTCTCGAGCATCCACTTCTTGTCGGTCTTCCTCTAGATCATGTATGCCTCCCACAACTGAAGTACTAGGTAGGTCAGTTACAAGCAACTTGGTTAGCACTATCAACCTCGATGTATGTGGTTTGGGTGATTGGTACACGCGTAGGTTCTTGTGAAGTGCCACCCAAGTCCACAGCTTTGGCTTTTATCTCTTTAGCATGCATTTCGGCTTGTGCAATCATATCTGCTTTGGCTTTGGCATGCTATTACTGCAATTCCTTGATTTTTTGCTCTTTTTGGGCATTGGTTGTGAGTATGCCAGCCATCAAAAGTTGTCTTTGCAGCTTTTCTTGCTCCAATTTAGCTTTTAATGCTTTAGCTTTCTTTGAGGTTGCTGTTGAGGGTTGAGAGGTCGAGGTTGGTGGTGCTGTGTCTTGATTGGCAAGGAGGGTGGAAAGGGTGTGCTTCACTACATCATACGAATCACAAAGCTTTGAGTACCTTTTCTTCTCCCTTTCCAGACCTTCTTCCAAGGCGTGTTGCCTCAATCTCCTTATCTAGATCCATGTAGATGTTTTCAACATCTCTTTTTTCCTTGTCTAGACTTGTATGTGCTTTTTCTTATCCATTTGTAGACTTTCCACTAGTTGTCTAAGATGTGTTATCTCTTGATTCGCTTGTGCCGTGGTAACTTTAGCTTGTTGTCCTTCCATTACTCGAATTTTGGTCACCATCTTGTGATAGTTGAACTGAAGCTCTATCATGAGATTAAACTTCTCTACTATCCGCATAGCCATTGTCTCATTCGTTGGTTGAGGAGAGGAAACATCTTTTCTTCTTCGGTCCTTGTCTTTATGATGTTCTAGTTGTGAAAGAGACCTTTGTGTGTTAGCAGCTTCGTCTTGTGCAGTGTGCTGCTCTTCTAGATGTATGGTTCTGAATCAAGTCGATCTTGAGCCTCATGTTCATTCCAAGATTCCAAATTTTGTTGTTCAATTATTACCTCAGCTTAAGAGAGAGTCTGTGTAGATCCTTCTCCCTCTTTAAGCACATTTGTGTAGCTGGTGGAGAAGGTGCTTTGGGAGAGGTATTCTCCCCTTTTCCCTCTACTACATTTGCGATGGTTGTTGTTTCTAGAATTGTCTCCTCATGTTGTGTTTATGGACTGCAAGGAGAATCCAAAATTGAATCCAATTTTATCGTCCGTTGTCTCTTGGATCCATCCTCTGTTTGTTCCCCTTTGTGCTTTAGGTCTTGGTGGATTCTTTGTCTGGTAGCATCGACCAATTTGAGACCTTCTTTTGTCTGGCAGCACCAACCAATTTGAGACCTTCTTTTGCGTTCTGCCTTCTCTCGTCTTTGAAATGTTCAAGTTTTGCATCTAATTTCACATCATCAGAGTCGGAGGAGGAAACTTGTTGTGGTTTTTGCTCTTCAACTTTCTTTGCAGGCCATTCATCTCTCAGCCTTTGAGCTTCTTCCATTGATCTCTGCAATTAAATTCTTGCTATGTGCTCCTCCTGTTGCAGCTTTTTCTTGATAAGAGGGATTTCTATATCTTCCTCTTCTTCTATTGTGTGGTATTATGATGGGACGCCCTCTTTCCTCTCAATCTCTTCGTGGATCTCTATGTCAGACTGTGTTGCTTTGCTACGAGTGGCTGGTACTCTAGAACTCGATCCACGTGTCTTTCTCTTTTGTTGGTGTTGTTAAAGCACTCTCCATTGCTTTTACACTATGTTTCGATTCGTCCAATTGGCACTTGGGCGCTGGAAGGTCTTCAATCATGTCTAGAGCTTGATAAGCAATGCGTGTGAGCATGGGTCTAGCATTCATATAGCCTTTTTTTTCTCACTGCTCTTCAAGTTAGCTTTGACCAGGTTCTCTAGAATGTAGCTGCCGAGGTCACACTTGATGACACGATGCTCTAACAAGCTGATAGCCATTATCACTGGCAAGTGTAAAAGTGGTCCGGTATATCTGGGCAGATTTTGCACTTTGAAGTGTTGTGAAATCAATCGTAGTGGGAGCTCCGTCTCTTAGAAGATCAAATCTTTATATGTCAGCTTATGGCCTTGCTACTTGATGAAGGCATTATTGTTATTGATTGCTTTTGTCTTGAGCAGCAAGTTATGATGACCTGTCGGCAAGTGGAGTGCCTGGAAATTAATATCACTGGTGATTTTGACTTGCACCATCCTTGCCGGTCAGATTTGCTTCTCCATTGCATTGGATGCTCGACATTAATTCGTAGGCTCTCTGAAAGTCTATTCCCCAAGGTGGTAGACAAAAAAAGTTGTCTAGCTATAAGCATCTAGCACTATCCCATTACTTCTAGCTTCTAGTGCAAGGTCCACAACTCTTTGGAGAAGATAGATGCTTTTACTCTAGTTCCATCTATTGCTTTGAACATTTTGATGAATATGTTTGCTGGGATTTCCTCCAAATCTCTCTTTGATACGAGCTTTCTCATTGGATGAGATGTTGATAATTTTGTATGGAGAAGCTCCCCATTCATTCTGTGCACGTCTGCAAGGCATCTTGCTAACACAATTTATCATTTTAGTACCAAGAATCTGGTCGAAAAGTTGTCAAAAAATCTGCTTTAGCACAAACTGAAAAATGAGCATAACTTAAGCAAAAGAGATCCAAATTTGACCAAACTTCACTAGTGTGTTTAATACAGCTATAGGCACTAGGGAAAATTGCTTCAGGTCAATTTTGGGCTAGAGGTACATGAATCATGATCCATGTTGGAACACTATTTTGAGTGATCTTGGTACCATCAGGTTCAACATGATCAATAGATGTTGTGGGTACAAACTTTTGGGATTTGGATCTTTGTTTTGCACATCAAGTCAATTTTTGTATTTTTTCAACAAACTTGGAGAAATTTGGGATCTCCCCAAGGATTCTTTTATTCAAACGACTTGAAGCTTTATGGTTATACTACAAATGGCATGTGGGTCAAGAGGGACTGGTTCAGAAATCTAAGATAGGTACATGGATTGTGATCCATGTTTGGTCATGAAATGGGTCAAGACTTTGGGAATATGTCCTTATAGCTAATCCTAACACACTGGTGGGATCTTTTCAAATTCAAATCTAAATTTACTAAACTAACCCAATTTCTCAGTTTATAGCCATATATTTCCGACTTTGGCCAAAACTATTTCTTGGAGTCCTCTTTGTTGCAATCTTGTGGTTAGTAGTGCTAGTTCCCTGATTGGTTGCTTTGATGCTGAAAAACACCTCTTTCGCCACTTGTCCTTCAATCTAACTCTAATTGATCCCTGTGTCCTTTATGTCAAATTTTGTGCTCATAAGAATTTTCTTGTTACAATTTGACTCCGTGACCATGCGAATACCACCCATGTTCTCAGTATAAGGTTTTTTCCCAAAAAAATTCTAACTTTTGGCACTTTGTGACTTTGAATGTGCAAAATCTGGGACTTTATCAAATCCTATAGAGCTTCCTCAATCTCTTGATTCCTTTGACACTCTAACACACCTATGGACCAAAACTGGTTGTGTGGGCATCTGGGGGATATGGATCGTGATCCATGTTTGGAAGCCAAAATCACACCAAATTTGTAGGGTAGCATTTGCACATCTTCCTAAAGTGATTGATCACCAACTTTTGCAGTTTTGTACCACTTGTCTTTGGTCTAGGTCCAAATGACTATTTGGAGCTTGACTTTCTGAAAATCCGGGGGTTTAAGGTCAAATTGTGTAAACCCAGGACATGCTCTAGGTCGCAAGGAAGCCTCTGTGTGTGTGTGTATAAAAAAAATGAGGCCTATTTTGCCTTACTTTTGCTATATGTATCCGACTTACCAGGAACCCCAAGTGCACTCTTACATTCTTTGCCTTGATTGCTCATGTCATATCACTTGCAGCTCAAACGGCTTGTGATTTGGATATCTTGTCGCTATATTGTTTCCTTGGTTCTGCAAATTTGCTCAATTGTAAGTTGGCCCAAAATTTGACTTGCATCAATTCTTTTAGTACTCACTATGCTTGAAGGTCTTGCTCTGTTGATTCAATGTTTGCTTTCAGGACTTGATTTCGGCTCTCTAGGGTAATTTAATTAATTTTTTATTATTATATATCTAAAGTTAAAGAAAATTACTAAAATAAATTAGTATTTGGAAAAAATTTAGCCAAAATTATTTATCACGCTCATATATACATACTCTCACTCTAAGCATCATGATGATTAAAAATTGTTAATATGGCTTATTATTATGCATGATAAGAGGTAAAAACCAAATAAAAAGCTACAAAATATACTTTATACACTGTACCATGGATTCTCAATTCTTATCATCTTGCAGTAGCCGTAGGCTGCTACTCCTCCCTTCCCATTCTGAGTCGTCTTGGACAAAAGGTCATGCAATGTGCATGCATACCTATCTGGCACTAACATACTATCAATACTCGGGGAAGCAACTCGGATGGGGCATGGATAATCTTTGAGGGTGTCAAACTCACAAACTGAACCTACAGGAAGCTATCATTAGCACTAGCAAATCTATTACTCTCTACTCAAGAAAACCTATCTATGTGTTCTCTCCCTGCTTTAGGTCGTCACGCCATTTCTGCACACAAATGAACTCAAAATGCAATGAAACTTTAAGAGGAGGTCTAAGAGGCATAGGGGCACTATCCTACCGAATCTAATTGCAATCTGGTAAGGTACCAAAATTAGAATCCAGCATGATCAAGGTTGTGAAAACTGCAACAGAACTATCCAGAAAGGTCGCCCTATGGTCTAGGGATACTCTCGAAATGTGAAAAAAAAAACCTTTTTTGCACTCAAAATAATAGGTTTAACTCACAAATAGGCAGTCTCAAACCACAACAAAATTGAGAATGATTACACTTAACTTAAAGAGCAAGAGACAATGAGGCTCTCTATTTGCTTTTGCAGACTTGAATTTCCCGCTTTTGCCGTATTTGACTCCTTTTTGGCATCTTGAGCATCTATCCCCCGGAGTAGAGATACTGCCTCGCTGGCATTTAAATTGGAGTTTGATTGCTTCCAGATGTTGATCTAGGTCAAACTCTCTGATCAGTCTGTCCGCATCTTCAATCATAGCTCTAGCGTGTGGTGACACTGGGCCTCCTTCTTGAGGTATCTATTGTCGAGAGGTCCCAGACACCGACTCTTTGCTTTGTTGCTAGTCGGTTGCATGGTCTTTTCTTTCTTCTGTTTGGTCTTGATCATCTTCCCTAGAGTCCTTTTGCTCAGTTTGAGCCTGCTCTTGACCATCTTGATTCTTTCTGATCTCCTCTTTCTCTTCATCCGTAGGAGGTGGTGTTGCTGGCTTGGATGAGGCCTCTTGATCAGTCTCTATATCAGCATGTTGTTGTTGATATGTGGTAGTTTCCTCCCTTGGTGGTTCTTATAGCACATGATATCCTTTTAGCGAGTCCACCGAAGATTCTAAATCATCTTCTTTTTGCCTCTTTGATTCCTTCACCTCTCATTGTTTAGCTTTCCTCTTGAGCACCTTATGAATGTTTTGTCTGAATGTTCCGAGTCGCTTTCAGTCAAGACACGGGCCCTACGGGTAAGGCCATCGGCACGGTCAATGCTAGGGGGAGGCTATAAGATAGCATGGTTGGGTGGAGACCAACACACAACATTACTCTCGTCCTTTCACTGGTATTCGAGCTATTTTGGGGAAAGGGAAAAAGCGGGCTACTTGTGACGCACTTCTTCTCTCCCACGATCCGCAGGCAGGAACACAACCCTCCGTAGTGCAACAACAAAAGAGAAGGTAGACACAAAGTTCTGTGCGAAGCAAGGAGGACAGAGAGCATACAACGGTTATAGCTGCCCCACCCACGGTGCACGACTAAGGTGGGCGACCAAGGAAAACTGGATCGATAACTCTACGGCACCAAGGCTTTGTTGGTGCTGTTGGCTGCATGTGTAGGAAGGCTCTCTAAACCCTTGTATGAAGGAGGGTTGAACCCACCCCATGAGGGTAAGAGGCCAACACCCTACCATCCAAGCTATTGAGCCTTGTTGTATACAACAAGGAAAGATATCATACTCAAGTTGACAAATAAAGCTAGAAGGAAAGGAAAGCTACAAACTTCAAGGAAGTAGTTTCACCCTTTCTTTTCACTCCTTAGAGAAAGGCAAGTTTTCTTTCAAAATTCCTTTTTGTTCAAGGAAGAAGCTTCACAAGTGAAGAAAAGCCTTCACAAAAACGACGAGTTTTTGTGAAGAATCAATGAAGGTGTTCTTACGAAGAACAAGACGTGACGCGCTATAATTTTTGCAAGGTGAGGATTGCATGCAACGCACAAGTCACCGACCTACAAAACACAAAGACTTCAAGCTTTACAAGGTACAAGTTGACATTTTTCTCTCTCTACATTTGTGTGTGTCCACCATCAGCGGCGAGGATATCCCACCTACACACTTTTGATTTTGAGCACGCACATCAAAATTCGGTCACCACGGATGCTTTCGACATTAATATGCATGACGATGATGATCTAGGAGGTCAAGGCCTTGTAGTTATTGTTGCTTTCAAGACTTTGCAAAATCGCCAAAGTGTACTTGAACACAACCTCTCTGCACTAAATGCAAATGTTAGAAACCTTACTGAGCTACTTGTGAAATTTATGAATTCACAGACGGCTCAAGGAACCCAAACTGGCACGGTTCAAGGAACCCAAGCTCGCACGACTCAAGGAGTCCATGAGGCAAGTGCATCAAAAGAAGCAAAAGATAAAAATGCATTACTTAAGAATATCACCATTCTTGAGTTTCACACTGGAGAGCGTGATCGCAACAAGGATGTGGTCAATATGTTCTTACACAAATGGAGTGATATTCATAGGCTGACACACACCCCAGACATTAAGGCAGCTGTGAAAACAAGTCTATCACTTAAAGTCAAGGCCTATAAGTGGTGGATGACATTTCCAATAGATGCTCGTCCTCCGTCTTGGGCTACATTTCAAGCTTCTTTCTCCAAAGAGTTTTTGGACTCCAATGAAGAAGATAAGAATTGGTTAGCATGGGATGCATGCCGCACGTCTGGCCTCTCTCTCATTCAGTATCTCTCCAAGTATCGAGAAATCATTAAAACTAGAAGGTCTAGATGAATTCCAAAAGATACGGGGTTTTAATAGGGATCTTGACAAAGACTATCGTCTTCATGTCAAGACCCAACATACAAAAACTTTGGAAGAAGCCATCGGTCATGCCCAAAGATATGATGATGACCAAGAGAGGAAGGGAAATGTTCCGTACTTTAAGAATACTTTTGCTAAGAGCAATTTGGCTAAGAGCCAATGGCTAGGTAGATTGCCCACACGTTCCAAGAGGAAAAAGAGATAATCTACCTCTCTGAGTCCACAAGAGGCTAAGAAGCCTAAGCAATCACAAGATACTCCATGTGGGTCTCTCAACACTGTCGATTTTGAGCGTGCAAAGAAACACAATTTGTGTTTCAGATGTCTTTTCGACCAAAATAACAAGAAGGATTGTCCTCTTTTGCAAGGCAAAGAAAAGGCCATGCACACAGTGCAACGCCCCACATTAGATTCATCTCCTAAATATTGTGTTGTAGAGGCTCTTCATATGGAAGAAAAACACAAGTGTTGCGTGCCTGCTTCAATCTGGCAGCCCACCTTTGGTCCTCATGAGTTGATTTGCATGAATGGCACTATTAACGGACATTGTGTTCGTATTTTAGTGGATGATGGTGCAACTCATAACTTTGTGAACTATAAGCTAGTCAAATCGAAGCTTACACAGTCTCCCTGCTCCCACAATTATGTGGTAGAATAGATGCCTGGAAATAATAAATAATTATGGGACATGATAGTTCAAGGGGTTGAGCTTATTGTTCAAGATCATATGATGACCCTTGACTTTCAAGTTATGAACATGGATCGTGTTGATGTAGTTTTAGGACGGGAATACCTGCATGGTTTTGGAAACACATTGCACACTAGTTATGAACACAACTCCTTATTCTTTATGGCCAATAATAAACAGTGCTTTTGCTTGGTGAGAAAAATATACCATATGCACCTCTTAGATATACAACCAAGCTTTCTATTTTACAGAAAGAAAATTTAATAGATGAAGTCTTTTTGTGTTAGTGCTTGTCTCTAAGTCTTGTGAATTCTCAAGAGCAAAGTGTTGTGGATTCTAGTTATGGTATGCAAAGTGCAATGAATTTTAATGAAAAGCAAAGTGCTATGGATTTTAGTTATAATATGCAAAGTGCAATGGTTTTTAATGAAAAGCAAAGTGCTAACAATTCTAAAGAGAAAAGTGCTCTCAATTCTAATTATATTGAGCAAAGTGCAATTGTTGTAGAACAAACATTAAAGGAATTACAAGATTCTCCATCCCAACATAACTCTAGTTTACTTTCTCCTTTTGCACGAAAAAAATTGACTCACATACTCACGGAGTATAGTGATGTATTCTCAAATGATTTACCGCCGGGTTTACCCCCCTACACGTGATATGTAACACGGTATAAATTTCCTACCGGGCACTAAACCTGTGAGTGAATCACGTTATCATATGCTGATGCCAAGGAGGTTGAGAGTTAGTTGACTGACTAACTTGCCCGTGGTTTCATTAGACCTAGCACTTCACCTTGGGAATCGCCAATTCTTTTGGTAGAAAAGAAAGATGGTACTATGCGCATGTGCGTATATTATCGCGGATTAAATGCCATAACCATCAAGAACAAGTATCCTCTGCCTTGAGTGGATGAGTTTTTTGATCAACTCCATGGAGCAAGATACTATACAAAGATAGATCTTCGTTCAGGATACCACTAGGTGCCTATCCTTTTGAAAGATATCTCTAAAACTGCCTTTAGAACACGGTTTGGGCATTTTAAATTTTTGGTTATGCCTTTTGGTTTAACCAATGCTCTAACTACATTTATGACACTCATGGATAGTGTCTTATGTCCCTATCTTGGAAAATTTGATGTGGTTTTCCTTGATGACATTCTTATTTACAGTAAGACTGAAGACGAACACATAGAGCACTTACGATTAGTGTTCAAAGAGCTGCTACGAACTCACGCCCTCTATGCTAAGCCAAACAAGTGCGATTTCTTTTGATCTCTTATTCTGGCATCAAGATGGACACTGACAAGGTCACTGCCATTCTTCGATGGCCAAAGAAGATTTGAGGAGCTTCAAATCTTCTTAGACATGGCTGGATTTTATCGACAATACATCAGTGATTATGCCAAAATCACTGTTCCTATGACATATCAACTTAAAGCAAAAGGTAAGACCTTTTCTTGGGAAGAAGCCCAACAACACAATTTTGAACAGCTCAAAATAGCTGTAGCCACTGCTCCCATCCTAGCAATCGTTGACCCACTTAAGCCGTTTGTGGTAGAGACTGGTTCTAATGATAAAGCAATTGGTGTGGTCCTTCTCTAGGAGGGAAGACCTGTAGCCTTTGAAAGTAAAAAGTTGGATAGAACTCAACAGAATTATTTTATCTATGAGAGGGAGCTCTATGCCATAGTTCACGCTTTACGAAAGCGGCGACACTATTTATATGGTGCCGAGTTTGAAGGAGGAATCTCAAATCTCGAGCGACATTTTCCGAGCAATTCCTAAAACGAGCGAGATAGGGCAAGGCACATATACAAAACAAAAACCAAACATGATTTCTTAGGTGACTTCAAGCACAACAACAAAATATTAATTCAACATTGCACCCATTCTCTTTGGACCAAAAGAAAAGGGATTCATGGAGAAGGTGAAGCATGGAATGCTGCAGCCATTGCAATTGTAGCTCCAGGTGAGCCAACGTGGTCATGTCCACCAAATGGCCGAGTCAATTAATGGCCGTTAGCAAGAGCCCATCACTAACACTGGCCAATCGAGGCGCAGACAGTAGGGTGATGCCCTTGTTGAAGGCAAAAAGGATATCTTGAAGAAGCTGAAGCTGACCACCCAAAGGCTCAGAGTCTTAGTCCTGATGATTATTTACATGCAAGTCCGATATGGATGACCTCATGAGCACAGTTTGCATTGCCAAATGTCAAGAACATCAACATGGGTAAGAAAAAGAAGGAGAGCTGCTCTAGGGTCGTGTGCTGGAGGTTGGAAATTTTTACCTACTAGAATGTATTGGGTTGCCAACACCATCTCCATGGGTTGTTTGATAGAGTAGCCCTCCATAATCTATATTCGAAGGACAGGTGGATACACTAGTGCACCTTAACAAAAGTGAAGATACAACACAGAAGACCCTTACTCGCATGGATCGAGGCACACATTACGATGAGAAAGCGGAAAGTTGAGGATGTGGTGCGAAAGGGATCAGGGTAGTACTTGAATGAAAAGCGTTGGGAGGCAACACAACAGGTGACAAATGGACTATCAACAACATTGCCATCGTCATTACCAACAAGTGTGAAGAAACAAGAACATGTTGGACCAAGCAAGGCAGGGAAGAGAGAGCAGGCATTCCTTGGAGTCGAGAGTCCATAGTTGCTAGTGGGGATTGGTAGAGAGAGCGAAGCAGGTGGACTTTATGGTGCCGAATGACTGGACCCCCTACATTGAGTTCCACAAAATCAGGAGCGTGTACTGAGAGCACTTCCATGGCAGCGGCTACTAGGATGGGTGATATTGAGTGATGTGGAAGCTGCCCATGTTCGGCTACCAAGATTCCTCTGTGGTGCTGCGTAAAATTGCGGAGTGTGCCAAGGAGTACCCCGAAGCCTTCATCCGCGTGCTGGGCTTTGACGCCAAGAGACAGGTGCAGGTCTCCGGCTTCCTTGTCCAAAATCTCTAATCTGTCTAGAAATCAATGATTTATCCTTGGAGACAATGACAATGCGTTCGCATCCCTTTTTTCTCTCAAGGAGACCTTGTGCTGTATTCTTCACTGTGCCGCCAATCATTCTAATCATGTAGACATTTTTGGGAAAAAAAAGAGCGAGTACAGCTTCCACACAAGCATGGTGCTCACTAGGCTGCCGTTGGAGATGGCGAGCGGGTTGGCACTCTTGGGGGCACCGAGGGTAGTGGGATTGAGGGCGCCGAAGAAGCTCTTGGAAAGGCTCTCTACCGGGGCGACAACAAGGGAGTAACAACTGCCAAAGAATCCACAAAGCTTGCCATTACTGGTCTAGAGATTATCAGCGAGTGCACAAGATAGGCAACTCTTCTCTCTCTCTCTCTCTCTCTCTCTCTCTCTCTCTCTCTCACACACACACACACACACACACACACACACACACACACACACACACACACAGTTTAAAAAAAGGGAAAATTACCAAAATACCCCTCTAACTTGAGGAAATTCCCATAATACCCCTCAAATTTCAAAAATTCCCAAAATACCCTCCATATTTTTTCATAAATTTCCAAAATGCCCTTCAAATTTTCCAAAATTCCCAAAATACCCCTGGTTGTGAGAGTAAATTTCTCCAAAAATATTTTTTTTTATAGGTCTTCACAAGAAGAGTGATTTTCTATCGTACAAGATGCTAAAACTACAATTTGAGTTGGTTATGTAGGCTTTGGAGATGAATTGCTTCATTATTTTTAGACATAATTGCCTTTTTTGCATTGGTAGCTGCTCACAAATTTACATGCTAAGCACTCAAAAATGGATCTCAAATGTTAAAAACGAATTGACGATTTAGAAAATCTTGAATTTGAAATTTGAGGGGTATTTTGGAAATTTTCTCAAATTAGAGGGGTATTTTGGTAATTTCCCCTTTAAAAAAAACTCCCTGAAAGAGCACGCGCTCTTTCAGAGAGTTTTTTTTAAAACCACAGCTACATGCATGCTGGCGTGAACGCTTGTAGGTTGCAGCTATGGCAGATCTGCAGCAGTCTGGGCTGCCCGTATGTGTGTGTGTGTGTGTGTGTGAGAGAGAGAGAGAGAGAGAGAGAGAGAGAGAGATAGATAGATGCCTATCCATTGTCGCGGATTACCCCCCGCTGCACTTGGCCAAGCACCAACCCAAGGGCTACAATTGGAGGGAAACCAAGCTCCGCGACACAATATGAAGAACAACCAAGCTCCAACAACACAGTGCCCGACCCTGTTGCTTGAAGCAGTAAGCCAAGCACCGTAAGCAAAACACGCCGCTTATGGCCAAAAACTTCCCACCAGCAGTAGACGGGCCCTTGCCCCACGTACTTGTGCACACACCCACTTTACCCTGCTCGCCCACTCGCATCGCCATCACTAACCCTTATAATGAATCTTTGGATCTCCCCCTAGTTACCTTGCCAGAAATACAATCGTTAACTTACTAAGCTGCTGGGTAACAATAACAAGCATTTGCATGTTTTCTTCATTGTGCGTCAGATATTCATATGATTGTCTTATTTCCTTCTATCATCGAGAAAATAGATACCTTTCCGTTGATTGCAAATTGCCCTAGGTTCATTCACTTTCCGTTGAGGAGAGTGTTGGACTCTAGCTTAGACAGAAGAGCTAAATCAGGGGAAGAGTGGGGGGGCAACAAACCAAAGGCGAGTTCAGAATTGCTAGCAAGAAGGGAAAGCCTTGGAAGGAAACAAAGCAGAGCAGAAATTGACAGTGTAGGCATCAAAAGCAGGTAGAAAAACCATTTGACATTGAGATGGTAGGGTCGGGCAGTAGATGAGCTTGAATTGAAACAAATCAGGCCATGTAGTGCTAGAAAATTTGGGGCATAATGGAGAATCGTGAACAAGGCCGATAAACGGAGCAAACCGTGGACCAAGGCATCAACCACACACACACACACACACACACACACATTTCCAGTCGCTCGTCAGATCTTGCAGGCTCGCATGCTTTCGGTAGAGAGCAGCAAAAGTTTTTTTCTAAATTAAACTTTGCCTTACACACCAAATCTTTGAATGAGAAGGACTTGAGCAAACGACAAGACATGGTTCTGAGTCTTCATTCCAGGATGAATCAGATGTCAAACAGCCTAAATTCCTCCCAAGCTTCTAACAGGAGTAATCTATTCGGTCAGGATGGGAGAGGGGAACCTAAGGAGAACAATAGAGCAATAGGCCTAGATAACTCTAGAATTGTTGGGCTTCAACGACATATCGTGCGAGATCAGGATGATGACCTTTTGAAGCTTGAAGAGACGTGACAAGCACAAAACACATTGCCTTGGCTATAAACGAAGAGCTAGATTTGCACACAAAGCTTTTGGATAATTTAGATGACGACAAATACACGACTGAAGGCTATGCAGAGGAGGCTAGGCGTACTGGGGAAGAAGGCAATCAGTGGGTGTTCAGTGACGTGCCTCATCTTGATGGTTCTTCTGATTGTGATACTAGTCATAATTGTGTTGATCTGATATTTGTGAGGTATGCTAGCCCTCGTCATAATTGCGCTGATCGGGTGTCTTGTGCGAGCAATAGGGTTGATGGTAAGGTTTCAGTATGTGGCCCTTCCAAACTGACAAGCTGCTTCTGACTTCTAAATTGACTGCTGGCAAAAAAAGAATCTGGTTTGACAAATAAGTAATGCATGTAATCATCGTGTATCATAATTCTATCAAAGCCGCAGCAACATCGACCATGGTCGGTGATTCAAGAGGAAGTTGTAAGATAACACGTGTGTGTGTGTGTATGTGTGTGCGCGCGTGCTATGGGTTTCTTGTTTGGAGGACCACCTTTTATCAAGGTTGAACTACTTTTTGCCTTCTGTGTAAGCAAAGATTGGTATCTGGTCTGTTAATACTAAATACCCACCAAGACATGAGACATCTTATTTTGTGATGTTTGTCTTGAATTAGAGTAATGGACTAGTTTTATCTTTATCTAAGTGAGAGAGAGAGAGAGAGAGAGAGAGAGAGAGAGAGAGAGAAATCTAAGTCACCCTCCATCATTCTTTTTTCGACAAAGAGAAATTACATTTTGTGAGGCAGTGTTCACCAAGAGCGTTTGTAGGGACCACTTTTCAAGAAAGACCATTTTTCCAAACATACAAATTCCTTTTCTTGAATTTACCAGGAGAAAGTTTAAGAAAGTTGAGCTTAACTTTTGGGGCTTTATACTATTTTCTCTATATTGGGGCAAAATTTCTCCTTTTTTGCTTACCCTCAACTGGCCTACTACTCGGTTCAACAAATTGATAGGTTCATTACTATATTGCTGCAATCTTGTCGAGATTCCAACGGGTGCAGCATTAGACCTTTGCAAGTTGTCCAACCAAAAACTTAGCAAGCTGGACTTGAACTCTCATTACTCCACACATGTATCTTCAAGTCAATTGAGCTAACCACGTAGGAGACTGCATACACTGCGCAGCATAGAGCAGCACATTAATAAAAAAATATAACCAAGCCTCCCCAAAACTTGCTTGGCCATGTTGTCGTCATCAATGACTGTGTGTCATTGACCCCACGCTATTGCTCGTGCCAACGTGCTATAGTAGATGACTCCATGCCCTTCCTTTTGGCAGTCCCATCCTTCGTCTTTGCAACAGGCATCTCTTGGGATTCATGTCGTACTTTTTTTTTCAAAAATTGTTGGGACATACTGGCATTTTTGAAATTGAAAAAGGCACGATATTAAGCTGAGACACATTTTTCCCAAACACCTAGGAATCAATGGAAAAAAGGAGAGCATTGAAAATTTCCACATAAAATTTAGGATTTTTTGAGGGTTTAACACTTTAATCTGCCAAATCTAGCCGGTTTCCTTCAAGGCAACCCTCAAAACTAACCGAGATTTTTCATTTTTTGTGCTTTGAAAATATACTAAAGACCGGTTTTCTATGGCGTTTTTTGTTGAAAATCGATCGCTAATTAATGTGCCTCTGATAGTGATATTGTTTCTCTTTTTTTAGAGAGAGAGAGAGAGAGAGATATCTAAGCATATTCTCTCACTTAGCGTTGTTCTTTCTAGTGGACAGACATAATCAATTGCAAAACAATGCGTTTTCCTATCGTGTCATTTGTGTCCTCGATTGACATTATGTTGATCTAGGTAGTGTTTGCATGCACTTCATGGGTGTGTGAGTCGCTCCCGTCCAACATTGGCGCTGTTGCCGGGGACACAAGGACCTAAGTAGGTTTCCTACTAACACTCGTGTGATGGTTGCTTGATTTAGTTTCGGCTAAAGAAAGAGTTTTTCTTAAGTGGATCCGGAAGAGGATATTCCGCGATCAAGTGGATAGCCAGGAAGCGTGTGTCTTGCCGAGGGTCTACAACTAGATAGGTTTAGTTAGGATCTGTGGATTAGAGTAGTTGTTGGTGGTCGAGTGATTTGTGGGGTGATAAAAGCGTTTACTAGTCCGTGTGTGGTAGTGAAGCGTTTTTCTACTCATATATGAAAAACCCCATATGATTTGTAGGAGTAGCTTTAGGTAAGTGATCCGATTCTGATCTAGAGCTATTCAGCACTGAATTATTTGCTAAAGTGCTTGATTGCATTTGAAATCACAGAAAAGTGTGCTTTTGAGGGTAAAAATGCATTAAACAAGCTTTTGTGGATAATTTTGTATGACTGACTGATGTGTGCATATAAAAGAGCATTTGCAAGGGTTCTGTGAAGAAAACCTGCAATTCTGTAAACATAGACATCCTACGCGTAGGATGTCTCAAGGGGGTTCTGGAGACCAGATTTGAAAATTCTGACTGCACCAGTGTGTTCAGAAGGGGGGGTTTACCCTAAGTATACATTGAAACTAGAGTTTTGACCAACTCTTGACACCCAAAAGACCAAAGACGGAGTGTCAAAAACGCGAAAACAAGAAACTTAAGATTCTGAGCACAATTTTGCATAAAAACTGCTAGGAATTCTTGAAAAGTAGTGCTCAATACTTGGGGAGGCCTGTAGATGAATTCTGCCAAAAATTTCATCAGTAGACATCCTACGCGTAGGATGCCTCTAGGGCACTTTTGGCAGGGAATTTGGGAAAACTGAGGTTACCAGTGGGTTCAGAGGGTAGGTTTTACCCTAGTAACATATTGATTTGGGTGTTTTTCCCTATTTTTGTTGACCAAAAGCCAAAAGGCGGAGTCAGAAAACGTAAAATTTCAGAAAAGGCTTAAATTGAGTGATTTTTGCATGTTTTTGCAATTGTGAAGCATACTTGCACTTGCTGAGAGCATAAGAAAGCATCAGGGACACTTCAGTCTGAAAAAATAAGCAGTAGACATCCTACGCGTAGGATGTCTACAGGGTGATCTGGGCATTTTTTTGAAAATCTGAGGTTACCAGTGTGTTTAGAAGGTAGGTTTTACCTTGTTTTCACCTGGAAAGTGGAAATTTGACCAAATTTTGATAGATCAAAGCCAAAAGACGAGAATTGCCAAACATCCTATCCAAATTGTGTCCAAAGCCTAATTTTGAGACCAAACCATAGGGTGACTTCATGTGCATGTTATACATGATGTTTTGAGTGCATGTGAGAGTTTTCAGCTCATTTGGGTGAGAAAATTGGGTTCAAAGCGGACTTTAGCACTTTTGACTGAAAAAGGCAAGAATAGCTAAAATTTGGGACTTTTGACATCCAAACTCAAATCTAAGCATAGCATTGGGTTACTGACATCAAGGGGAATCTGTGGGACAAGTCTGGGGTCAAATAGGCCAAAAAGACATCATACGCGTAGGATGTCTTCTGTGTGATTTTGGACTCTAAACAAAATTCTGAGCATACCACAGTGATCAACACCTTAAGGAGAGTCTGTGGTTCAAATTTGGGTTCATTCTGAGCAAAAAGACATCCTACGCGTAGGATGTCTAAGGCATGATTTAGAGGCCAAATTCAAACTGTGGACATAGCAGGGTGTTGTATAGCCTTAGGCAAGCCTCCTAGTCAATTTTGGTCCAATTTGGAGTTGATTTGACTTAGGAATTCATCAAAACAGACATCAGGCTTCTGGAGTAGATTCTTGATCATTTGACCAACCTATAGGTGTCAGAATCAAAAAGTAAAAATAGCTGTGAGATCAGCACATCAAGGGGAAGCTATAGGGCAAGTTTGAGCTGAAACAGAGCAAAAAGACATCCTACGCGTAGGATGTCTCCAGGGTCATAAAGTGATCAAAATTCTACTTTGGCCATGTAGGGAGGTTCTAAGTGTCTCAAGGATTCCAGATCTTTTTTCAAAAGTGAATTTGGACCTTGTTTGTCCTATTTACCAAGCAAAGACAAGAATTGTCAGACATCCTACTCTTGGAGTGCACTAGAAGCTTATGCAGCCCAAATCTTGACCTATTGGCATCCAAATTCAATTTTGAGTATACCATTGGGTTGCTGAGCACTAGGAGAATCTTGGGATCAAGTTTGGACAAAATCTGAGCAGTTAGACATCCTACGCGTAGGATGTCTCCAGCTTGATTTAGGACTCCAAACCAACCTATGAGCACACCACTGTGATCAGCACATCAAGGAGAAGCTGGGGTGAAAATTTCAAGTCATTTTGAGCAAAAATACATACTATGCGTAGGATGTCTCAAGGCCATTTTTAGGTCCAAATGAAATTCTGAGCATACCATTGTGTTGTTGGACTTAAGGGGAGTCTCTGGACCAAATTTTGTTAAATTCTGAGCATATAGACATCCTACGCGTAGGATGTCTCTAGGCCAGTTTTAGGGTCCAATTGAAATTTTGACCATACAGAAGTGTTCACAGTGTCACAGAGATCCCAAATCTTCTTTTAAAATTGAATTTTGACTCATTTTGACCATTCTAAACTGCATTTCACTGTTTTGGCCATAACTTTCACAAACGGTATCGGATCGGAAAAGTTTTTATATCAAAACGTAGCCTGAGAGCGGCTCTATAGATCTTAGGGCAAAACTCCAACTAAATGCATGCCAATGGCAACCGTTTAGTTCAACTTTGAAAAAAACGTCGTTTGAGGCCTCAAAATTCATCCGCAAGTTAGGGGTGTCTAAAAGCGACAATTTGCGACAATTGTGACGAAACGGTTGCGATTTTGGACATAGTTTCTACTTTTCCCTAACCAAAGCAATTGAACACAGTGGACTAAGTCTACTTGAACCAAGCAAAAGCTCTTAAGCCCAGAAATCATGTCTACCCTAGATTCAAATGCAGCTTACACAAGCTTGGAGATCCCGACGATAGAGGAATATCCTCCCACAATGGATCTTCCAAACTTGCAATTGATAAAGATCCATCTTGTTGAGAGAGTTTGGATGATTGGTCATGAGAGTGAAGGGCTATATAGATACATTGACGACAATGAGGTCAATCTTTATAGGTGCTCAGATCCATACCTAGAACAGATAACGGATTACAAGATCTTATATGTCTACACATACGGAGTCGACTGTCAATGGAGATCTATAGTTGTCGACAAGTATGGACGAGAATACAGAGTTGTAGAAAGCACAAATCCACAGACTGTACTAGAAAGAGGTGGATATTTGGTCAATGAAGGACCACAAATGCCTCCACCAAACACGAGAATTTCTATAGGAATTCCAAGAAGAGAGCCACCAGGATTCCCTTCAAGAGCGATAACGAAAGAAGGATTGGGAGAGTCTCTGGTTAGACTTGTAGACAATCGACGAGTTAGACCATCCCAAGTCCAGAAATGGGTAAACAAAAAATACTCCGGAGATAAAGATTCGAGAGATCACGTAACGGCTTTTAGAAGAGTGATTAGAGCAGAGGAAGTTTCAGATTTTGCGACACAGTTTGCGGGATTTGGATTGACTCTAGAAGATGATGCAGCTACATGGTTCGACTCGGTGGAAAAATGGGATTTTGAGACCCTAGATGAGCTGTTTGAGGAGTTTATTGAAGAATTCTCGCCAAAAGGCATTTCTCACAACACGGTCTTGCAAATCCATAGATTCAAACAGAAAGAGGATGAATCAGTACGCAAAGCATCATTATGGCTCAAGAGATATGTTAAGCTCTGTCCGAGAGCGGAATTACCTACGCAAGCACGACTGATGTTGATCTTTATCCAGGGAATGAGACATGCGGGCCTTCAGAAGGATCTGCATATGATAAGGAGGATGACGCTAAACGAGTTGATCAAAGAAGTTCTTTATCTAGTGGATAATTGTGAGGCATACAAAGAAAAGGACTTAAAGAGTAAAGGAGATGACACATCCTCTCAGCACAGTGTTTCACAGATAAGTGAGTCCATTGACAAGCCAACGGCACCTATTGATCAAGAAAAGTTTATCGACGACTTGGTCAAGAGGTTGATTCCTCTTGTAAGGTCTGATTCGGGAGAGCCGAAGTGGTGTGAAATTGAGAGAAAATGGACGAACCATACGGGGGAAGAGTGTTATTATAGCATGGAAAATGCTAGGGAGAGGTATGTACAACCTGTTCCAGAAGCACCTACTCCACCTAGATACATTATGGGGAATGCGCCAGGACCAATAGGAGTTTTACGGCCACAGCTTGTCTTAGGACAACAACCTCCGCTGCCAGGTGCTAGAATGCCGGTAGACATGAGATACATGCCAATGATGGAAGCATCAAATAAACCAACGCCAGTACCAGCTACAATGTGGTATAGCAACCAAAGTGAGTACAACCCTTCGGAGCAACAAAATGTGAGAGAAACACATGGAGTGGTGAGGCCGGTACAACCTCCACCTCCTGGGTTTCAGTCGAAAGAAAGAAGGTATGAAATGGACGAAAGGACATTGCGATTCATTGCAAATAGCGGATTATCTAGGTCAAATCTTTCTTATAGCCAAGAGGAAATGCTAAAAGAATCTCCTCAACCAGAGACAGATTGTCACAAAAGTCGTGACAACCACTTGGTCAAACAATGTCCTCATACGGAGATCACTGAAGTAAATGCCTATTGTCTTGAGTGTGGCATCACTCACTTGATCCTCGATTGCTCGAAAAAACCAAACCAAATTAGGAAAATCACGAAAAATGTATTAGGGATCGTGCAGCTCCCTAGTAGCTCAGAAAATGAAAATGTTGTACTAGTTCAAGTGGTTACGAGAGCACAAGCTCAAAAAAAAGCTAATGAAAATCCAGAGACAAAGAACACGGAAAGTGACACGAGTCCAAAGATAGATGATGGACCAAAGACAGACGCACCTAGTCAGAAAACCAAGAGCAAACAAAATAGTTGAAAAGCTAGAAAGACTAAGATGAAAGCACGCAGGGAACGAGAGCAAAAATCCCTAGCTGAAAAGCTTACCGAAGCTGAGGAGAAGATAAAACAACATGAGGAAAAGGAGGCACCTTCTCTTACACAGATGATTAAACCTCTAGAAGAACCATCCACGGATGAGAAACCGAGAAGTGCTAGTTCAGGAGGACCTGTGTTGGCAGAGAAGGTTAATGAGACATTAGATGCCCTCTTGAAAGCCTATGATGTGAGGCTCAAAAACAACCAAACCCAAGAACACAGGTGGATGACATATCCATATGCGGAACTAGAAAAGCAAAGGTTTGAAATGTGGCAGAAAATGATTCAAATAGCCCAAGCTTTACTAGAACCACCAGTTGCAAAACCTGAGGATGTGATCCGTGTCATGCCTACACAAGTAATCCCACCAAACCAGGAACTAAAAGAGCTAGATTCTAGCCATAAGCACAGACCAAACCTCAAAGACCTAGCATTAGAACCAAGGATAGTACTGAATACCACAGATAACTCTTCCGAGGGATTTCACCAAGCTATACCTGAGGATTGTAAAGAGATAGATGGTCTTGACGAATTGTGGAAACAAGTCAGAGAGGCCAATGAAGCCGATGACCTAAGAAGACGAGTAGACAAGACTGGTGATGAACGAGGAGTGTTTCTACCACCAATAGAGGAATTTGAGACTGGATCTCAAATGAATCTAGACGTGCGATCGTATTGGGGTGAGAAAGGATCTGTACAATCTATGTATAGTCAACCCCATTCGCTAAGAACACTACCGTCCTACATGGGAGAGTACAAGACCAAGTCAAATGTGGTTGCAGTCCCATCACAGAGACTGTCTCCCAACAAGGCCATCGATTCAAAGGGGCTAGTAGATATTCTATCTACCCCACTCACCTGTACAATAATGTTAGCCGAGTTGCTCAGAATAAGACCAAACATGTGGGCTAATGTGGGTAAATGTCTAGAGAAATTTGGTGTAAAAACCCCAATGACTCAAATCGAGGAAGGCATCAAAGAGCTTGAAATGCCTCAACTAAATACTAGGCCAGTGCCATTAAACAAGGTAGGTGAGTATTACGAGGGAGAAGATGGAAACACCACCCTTCCTATGGAATTCAATGGTGTAAAAACCATGGCAATCCTTGACAGTGGAGCTGGTGTGGCCATTGCAACCAAAGAGGTTTGGAAAAAATGGGGAAAACCTACCTTGATATCCACACGAATGACCCTGCAGCTTGCAGACGGACACAAGGAAAAGCCCCTAGGAATGCTAGAAAAAGTACTTGTTACTTCTGGTGGCATTGAATATGAACACACTTTTGCTGTTGTTGACTTTGGCAAGAAGAACAACTATGACATCATTCTGGGAAGACCATTCATGCGACAATTGAAAATGGTCCAAGATTGGGGTTATGACCATATATACCTGAGACATATGGAAACCATAATACATTAGGAAAAATATGAATCCTCTAGGGGCCCTTTGGGATTAAGGTTAATTAGAGGCCATCCAATAGGAAGAGGGTGGTGGATACACTCTATACCATCAAAAAAGTAGGGGGACAAGGTAGCCTTACACCTCTTTATGGCCTCTTACTTAGTGAGAAGGTAAGGGAGGTGGCTAGGGGAAAGGGGGAAGGGGGGGGGGGGGACCACTTTGACATTTTTTTCCCCCACTTTTTGGTCCGGATTTAAAAATATACTAAAAAATTCAAATTTTCAAAAAATTTCAAATTTCAAAATTTCCCTCTTTAAAAGGTCCCCAAACTTATTTCATGGTCAAAAAAGTATTTTTGACCTCCAAAAGTCAAAAACGTGCACTACAAAATACAAAAATTTGAATATTTTCAAAAAAGTTCAAAACATCATTTTCCACCCTCCAAAGTCTTTCCAAACCTATTCTATAGCTAAAAAGTGATTTTCTCTCTTTACAAACTCTTTTCTAAGCTCTCCATTGCTGCAACAACCACATGCACCCCCTATAGTGTAACACTATCTCTCTACTAGCTTTCTCCCACCTCCATTGTAGCACCAAGCAAGCTCCTCCCCCATCTCTTCCCCTTGGCCACCACATAGTTTCACACCAAGCTAGCTCCTCTTCCTTCTCTCACCTCCATTACACCATGAAACAAGATTCTACTCCTTCTAATTCTATTCACTCACACTACATGGAAACCTCTACTCCCGAAGATGGAAAAAATATGAGCTCACATGACTTGAATACCACAACAATAGGAGGTGTGAATAGTGTGTGGGCTTTGCAAGGGTTGATCTCCAACATAAAGATAAAATGGTAAGAAAACTACCCTTGTAGCTTACATTCAGAGCTTAACATCATCTCCATCTTTAAGTTTATCATGCTGGAGAGAATAAACCTCTTTATGGCTTTCAATGTTTAGGCTTCATACCTCATAACACTCGGTGGTGCTATTTTGTTGATGGCTTTGGCGCGCCATCTATAGTTGTGTAGCATGTGATTGAGTCTCACAATGCAAGTAAGTTGTGTTATCTATAGAGAGTCATCAAAGATTTTTCTTATAATTTATTCTTTGTATAGTTGTCATTAGATTATCATTTTCTACTTTATAACTTTGTGCTCACATAATCTGTTGTTTACCTACAGAGTCAACTTCTTTTCAGAGGACATGAGCAAGCAAACATGTGCAGAGATGGAAATCACTCTATTTTTGTTCCATGAGGAACCTTTCACTACGATGTTAAAGGATTTTGATAAGAATAGTAGAATTTTTGTAGAATCTTGAACCAATAGGTACTCTCTAGGAGCTCTTAGAAAAGCCATCCATATAGTACTACTATCTTCCCTAGTGTCATAGACACACAAATACTCAAGTGTATTTCTCATCTCTAGATGAGGAAGACAAATACTTGTAAGAGAAGCGTAATAACAACAACATTGTCTCCGTTTGTAATTATTTTCATGAGGCTGGATTCTTCTATAAATGTGTTTTTTTGTTAAATGGCGTCGCATTGAGTGAGAGTATTTAATTTAGATTACTGGAGTTTCATACAGATTTGAGAATTATTGTTGAACTTTATGGATATTTTTATTTGCCTCTAAGATGTTTCAAGTCTCAAGTCTTAATAAAAAATTCAAGCAATATTTTGATTTCAGTTTAATCATTAATGGTTATTCTTATTAAAGTGGATCATAACCTTTGTCAAGATGTCCTCATTTGGGGATGCTGAATATATATCATTAACAACGTTTCACAAGTTGAGAAAGCTAAATTCTTGCTTTCCAACATGTTATTGTTTCCATACTATGCCTATGCCAAGCTTGACTTAGAGAAATGACAACTTGAGATGAAGGTGTCGATGTATAAGGGTGACTTATTATTGACTCATGTTTCATCATACATATATTGTAAAGCCTTTGAGTTTCCACCTTTTTGAGTAGTGGTGACAAGTTTTTGGTATCAAATCTTCTTAAATATCCCTATTCATGAGCTACTGGTAGCTATTTCTTTGGTATTGCTAAAGATGATACCAATAGCTATTACCTTGTGAACTTAACTGTTAAATTGTGGATTTGATTTTTACTATGTAGCTCATTTGGATAGAGAAAGTGTAACATAAATTATAGATACATGCATTATTAACATAGAAGATATGTATCAATCGAGCCTATGTAAACTACTAATCAAGAAACCTTTGGTTGGATACTATAACAATAGGGGTCACATGTGGTTTCAAATACCAAAGAAATGGCTTAACCAAAACATTCCCAAGAACACGAGATGGACACAAGGAAGTAAAAATTGGCTCCTTGTTTGGTTAATTTCTAGTGTGAATGTTTAGTGCACAGGATTTGTGAGGCCTTTGACCTGGGGAGTTCACTAAAGTATATGTAACATAGCACACGTGTTCAACATAAGGGATTTTGTATTCTTGTAAAGTTACAGAAACATGTGTAGATAAGGTCTATAAGGGATACTTTTAATCCATTCTGGTGAACGCACATGATATAGGAAAATTTTACATAGTGAATGTTCCAGACCTTTGAACACATAGAAAAAGGGACCGGGGGGGGGGGGGGGGGGGGTGCTCTGATCACATCAAACGCTACACCTCTATCTCATGGCCATGCATTAAAAAAACTCCTATTTGTCAGTATAAGACCCCAAGGGGGGAGCTCTTGCTCTCTGTATATCTATCTTACATCCTTTTCTCATACTTATAACAATAGTGTTACAAAATTTTCTCATGTAAAGACTCCCAGGGCTCTCAACAAGAGTGGCCACAAGGGCGCGCAAAATGGCCATCCAAAAGTCCCGGATGGCCATTTCGCACGCCCTTGTGGCCACTTTTTTTTAAAAAAGAAATAAATTTTAGTGTTGAACTTGTAGATTTTGATGCAAAAAAAAACATACCTTGTTTGGATTCTCTAAAAAACAACGTGCAAGTTGACAATCTCTTAAAAACTAATGTAAAGCAGACATTTCTTACTTTTTCCTTAATCTGCGGGCTCCAACGAATATTAAAACCATGGAATTTGAAAATACTCAAAAAACTAATGTTTTTTATTGTGTTAAGGACTGTATTTCCTACATATAATACTTTCTCAAAATCTTGCTCTAACACCTTCAAAGGCCCCAGGGGGTGAGCTCTTGCTCTCTGTACATCTAATTTACAGCCTTATCTCATACTTATACACAATAATTTTGTAAATTTTTGCCATGGAAAAGCTTCCAGGGCCCTCAACAAGAGTGGCCACAAGGGCGTGCAAAATGGCCATCCAAAAGTCCCGGATGGCCATTTCGCGTGCCCTTGTGGCCACTTTTTTTTTTTAGTGTTGAACTTGTAGACTTTGATGCAAAAAAAAACATACCTTGCTCGGATTCTCTAAAAAACAACGTGCAAATTGGCAATCTCTTAAAAACTAATGTAAAACAGACATTTCTTACTTTTTCCTTAATCTGCGGGCTCCAACGAGCATTAAAACCATGGAATCTGAAAATACTCAAAGAACCAATGTTTTTTATTGTGTTAAGAACTGTATTTCCTACATACAAAACTTTTCCAAAATCCCACCCTAACACCTTCAAAAGTGGCTTCCAAGGAGTGCCCTCGGTCAAAATTTGAAACTGAAGGAAAATATTCAGAATGAACTCCTAAACTCTGTACAAACTTTAAAATAACCAAAATTTCTTTCAAAAAAAGTTATTACTAAAAATTTGAAAATAGACTTCCCTTGAACTTCCCACAACGATAGAAATCAAAGGGTTTAAGGAGGGATGTGGTATCGAGGTTTATTCCGTCAAGATCTCTTCTACTTTATCATGTCTTCTCATGTGCAATCTTACCAAACAAAAACAAATCTACACTTTAAATGACTACAAATCTTATTTAACTTATCAAACAATCTAAAATATGGTAGACCTAGAGTGCTCTTTCACATTAACAAACAAAAAAGTCCAAATTTCTTCTCATTAACTTTGATAAACATACATTTGTGAACAACTTCCAAGGAGTAGTGCGGTCATAGTTCTTACATCCATTCCATGATATGGCATGGTATGGGGTGACCTATCACATAAAAATATCTTTGGTAGGAGTGCCCTCATGTTAGAAAAGGGTGTGTTGCTGTTGATGAAAAGATGTTGCATTGTCCTACTAGGGATCTCTCCATGTTAGCATAATGATTTTTGGTGTAGTGGGAGCCACATTGCCGTTGAGGAGAGCTTTGTGCCACCGTAAAAGCTTCATATTATGCCAGTTCCTTGAGCCATTCTTGCAAACAACACCACTCAACTAGCATATTAAGAGGTCACCTTGTAACAAAAACATGTATGAATTCAATATTTGCAAGCTGTATAATAAAGACACTTGTTAAGTATAAGTTGTACAAATGTGCAAGTATTTCCATCCAACTGGGAATAAACAATCCTAAAATATACATTATGATGAGATTACCCACCTCTAATAATCATGGATTTGAAACACCTACCTGCAAGATGTAATAAAGAAGACTATTTTAGAGGAAAAGTGGTGACACTTGGCCTCTCTAACCTGCAGCTTTTCACTATTTGTGAACAAAAGCAACCTTTGTGTCAAGCACTACAAAACAAGTAGAGGCAATACATTATACTTCAAAGTTTATGATAAGAAGAACACAACCAAAAGAAAGAAGTATATTGTTACCTTGCACAAAGGGGTGTTTTATTCAAATATGTGATGGTATTGGAAAGATATTGAAGAACCATCAACATTCATCTCACCGACGGTACGACGTTCTTGGGATGATCTCTGCTCACCCTTAAGTGTGGCCTTCGGTGCAAACGCCACAGACAAGAAAACATGTATGCATACGATTTCTAATGTCCGTGAGCACCATGGCAGCTGTTGCGTGAGGAAGCAAAAGATGAAAAGAGAGAGGGGGGAGGGAGAGGAAGGAACATGGGAGGAGAGAAGGGGGCAGTGGGGGAGAGGGAGAGAGAGGGGAGGAGAAGGAGAGAAGGGGACAGGGAGGGAGAGGGAGGAACATGGGAGGAGAGAAGGGGGCAGTGGGGGAGAGGGGAGAGAGAGGGGAAGAGGAGGAGAGAAGGGAGCAGGGAGGGAGAGGAGAGGGAGAAAGGAGGGAGAAGAAGAGAGAACAAAGGTTTTTTTTTTGGGCCTTTTTTTTTGAAAAATTGGACTTTTAGTACTTGTAGGTTTTAAAAAAGGTCAAAAAATGATTTTTTGATATGCATATATGTTGGGAGGAAGTTTTAAGTAAAAAAGAAGTAAAAATAATTTTTTTGAAAAAAAATCAAATTTTGGCTCTTAGTGACCCACGTTTTTGCTAATGTGGCCACACCTCTTTACTCCCTTCACTTTCAAAAAACTAAAGAGAGAAGGTGACCTCCTAGGTCCACATCCTACATGTGTCTAAACAAAAGGCTAGAAAAGTCTACTCAAAACTACCTTCTTGAATGCCCTTGTCCCCTTAACCCTACACAACATTAGCCTTAATCCCTAAAAATTAGGATTCCTTACAAGGCCCATGCAAGGTCCATATTTCTCCTAATGAAAGATAAACTTGAGGGACCATAGCTATAGGGATGTGACGAGAACACCGGTTGAGGAGTTTGATTCCGCCACAGTGGTAGGATCAGAACTTCCAGCTTGGTTAGGTAAGGTTAAAGAACTGTGGATGTGTGGAGCTTCACAATGTGGCAGCTTGAAAAGTGAGGAATGTATCCTAGAGCGGGTTATAGAGGATATGGACTATATCCCAGAACCATTTCCTGAAGAAGAGTTAGAGCCTTTTGGATGGGAACACATCTTGGCTACCCTGGACGTGTGCGTCGTGGAGGATGCTCCCACAACAAAGTTTTGTGATGAAAATGGCTATGATGTCGTTCCTTATTTTGCAGTGAGTGTAATCCAGGAAAACGAAGAGAACCAGACATCAACAAGCTCTCGAAATAAGGAGCAAACAAAGAAATATGGAGAATCAAAAGATGAAGAAGACGATGAGTTCTATGACTCTGTAGAACACTTCAAGCTTCAAGAAGATCAACGACCCGGGAATCAATGTCATCGCTACACGAATAAAGTGCATCAAAAGTGGATTCCAAAGTCCTCGGTGAAGACACAGCTACCACAAGCATCCTCATACATGGCTCCTAATAAGGATGCAAAGACTCAGCTAGGAGGAACACGACTAGAGCAACGAGCTAACAATGCTCTAATCAATGGGCTAGAAAAGTCCTCCAAGAAACTACCACCCACGAGCAAACATACAGTAACTTTCCACTACCAGCCAAAAAATAAAGGGAAAGTACAAGAAGTCAACCTTGCTGAGGATAGTAGTGATAGTGATGAATCTTACGACATCCCCTATCATCAACTTAGGCCATCACTATCACCAATCCCTTCAGCAACAACCATGATAGGTCAAAAGAACAGGACAACAAGTCAAAGTCAAAAATCTCGACAAATCTGGATACCAAAAAGCCAGATCGGCTAAAAACAGATATGGATCAAGAAGACAAAGATCTCTAATGACAAATCACAAGATCCAACACCAAAACAAAAACAAAGAAAGCGTGCACGAACGGGTAAGAATATCACAAAGTCGCAAGGTTTCACAACTCAGGTTTGGGCTCCAAAGAAGTTGATTCAAGCACAAAAAAGTCAGGAATTCATTTGGATTCCAAAACAACCACAGTATCAACTTTCAAAGCCTAAATCCCGTCCCAAACCAAGCGTACAAGGGCTGAAGCAAAGACCACTGTCGACTCCCACAACAAAAAGGTGGATCCCAAAGAAGTCTCTTCAAACACAAACGAAGCACGGGCAAGTATGGGTTCCCAAACGAGCGTCAGCAACAAAACAGCCAATAATCGCAAAGAAATGGGTCCCAAAGAAGAACAACAAAACTGTTGTTAGTGCATCACCGCTTGAATTCTTACAATTCTTCCTACGATTACAGACAGTTAGAAGAGAGCAAGTCGCTTCAATCAAGCAACGATACAGGAGCTTCAAAGACCATTACATTGCTTAGAATAGGAAGCCTCGCCAACAAATGCCAATAAGCAAATTGCTTATACCCACATCTTGCACAACATAAATCTTTTCCATGCATTGCCTGTGTATGCATAATAGGGCTACATTACAAGGCCTGCATATGCACAACTTTTAATTGCCCAAGCACAACACATACCCTTTGCGATACCCTGTCGTAAAGGATGACTCCAAATAGGAAGGGGGGAGGCATTCTGAATGCGGACCTAACATTATGACTATTAGAGGGCAATGTTTTGTGAGATGCATTGAATTTTTGCGTTTTATTGTGATAATTTTTTGACGAAATTTAGAGTATATTCCCTCAAAGTAGTGTTACAGAGGAGTATGGGGACAAAATCCATATATGAGCCCCTAGGGACATGTGTATAGTGTACATAGCATTTAGATTTCTATTTGAATGATTTTTCTTTTGTTGAGTTGTTTTAAGATTTTCTTTGTTTATTATTAAGAAAAAAATAAAAAAATCCATAATCCACATGAAGAAAAGACTGACGAGAGGCCTGAGCACTACAAAGAGAAGAAGGTACAAGAAAACGATGAAACTTCACGAAGTATGTCTCAGCAGCCACTACAACAGCCGAAGAACTTGTCACAAAGCAGTGTCAGTTGAGCATATTTACGTTGTGTCGCTCATGCTGGTATAGGTGAGCAAAAGAGTCAAAGTCTAAGTACTTAAGTCTGGTGAAGTGAAGGAGAAGGTCCAAAAGACACTCACGTACTGAGCACAGTGAGATACGAGTGGAGAAACTTCTACATCGACAACCCTTCTTGGAAAGGTGGAAGCTATTGAGACATCTTTTGATGTCACATGTGCTACATTTATTCCTCGAAACACCCATCATCTCCTTCTTTCACATTGTATGCTTTTGGTGGCAAATTTCTCATATGCATATAGAGTGTCCCATAATTGGCACTTGCATCAGGCACTCTTTCCGTGTTTCACCCAAGCACTCACCTTTCATGAACATGTACTTCACGTTCAACTGCTCAACTCCAATAAGAGCGTATACCAAAGGCATTTTTTCCCACCCGGTTTTTTCCCTTTGGTCATCCAGGTTTTAGACCCTAATCTAAAGACACCTATCACCATCCTCTTGTACATATTCCTTCTACATCAACAATAAGGAAATGCTACTCAAATCAATTGACAAATGAATTAGAGCACCAATTTCTGATCATAGCATACTTCTCCTCAATGGCGAGTCGAAGAATGGCCTACAATGACGAAGCTGCAGACAACACTAACAACATGATTGCACAGGAACAAAGAAGTCCCCAATGAAGAAGAGCAGACACAAAAGTAATCAGAGGATCTCAAAAGATGAATGGTTATGATGATAGATGTTCGCTCTAATGGATCATAGTTCTTGTTGTGGTTCGACAAAGTTACAAGCAAAAACGACAGCAAAGACCACATCGCCATCGACAATTAGGTCATGTCGGGGACGACATGGACGCGGAAGGGGGGAATGTTGACCGCTGGGTCAACAACACAACATAACTCAAGTTTCGTACCAAAGTCTTATCTTTTGTGAGTTATGAAATGCTGCGGATTATGGCTATAAACGTCATTTGTAATGAGTAGTTATTCTAGTTTCAGAAGCCGGGGTGCAATGGCACTTCCAGATTGTAAATACAAAGCCATTTGACCCTTCCCTTTCAACCCCATTTTTTGTTAAACCTAAGGTAGCCTTAGTATATAAGGTACCTAGGTCATTTTGTAAAGAAGACTTTTAATCATAATCAAAAACTTTAGCGCTGCCGTCTACTATGTGTGAGAGAGAAAGAGAGTGAGCGTGAGCTTTATCCTCTCACTACGCCCGGCTCGCTCAACACATTGGAGATCCGACTACACCATTGTTGTAGGCTCGAGGAGAGCTACACGACAACACCAAGCATTCCACGCGAGACGAAGCGCACACGCCGACGCATCTACGAGCTATTTGTGGCCGTAAGTGTATCAAACGATGTTTGTTTTCTGCGTGCTAGTAGTCTATAGAATCGTGGCAACATAAGCTACGCATAGGTACTCATAAATTTCAGTTTTGGGTACTTTCAAAATTCTCCTCTATCATCCTACGCGTTTTCTGCAGACGGGTTTAGAGTGAAGGTTTTGAGTGTAGAAGCTTAGGGACAGGTGTATCCTAGTGAGGGGATGGTGTTCCTTAAGTTTCATATGAATCTGGCATGATTAGGTGAGTTACCTTCCGTATGTGTGTATGTGGCTAGGTGGTGTAGTTGAGAGCAGTGAGGTTCTTGATTGTGGTTTAGTTGGCCTTCCAGACTGTTGTATGTGTAGGATGGTCTCAGCCTGACAAGCTAAAGAGATTTCCTCCGTGTGCCTATTGTGTCATCTGTGTCCTTGATTGACATTATGTTGATCTAGGTAGTGTTTGCATGCACTTCATGGGTGTGGGAGTCGCTCCCGTCCAACAATCTATCACTTATCTTTATCTTTATAATCATGCACATTAGACAACCCATAGGTAAATGAGTGAGATAATGTATGGATAATTATTTTGTAGAGCACTGGTGAAGGTAACACATGTATAAAGTGTTTATTGATACAACAATGATTTGTAATCTTTAAGCTATGTTGTTGTTATATACTGTAGAGCAATAATTGAGGCAACAACAATTCTCGTGTAGTTGATCATTGATTGAGGCAACACTCATGATTATATATAGATCTGATGATTATATATAGATTGTTAATCGGTGCAATATGGTGTAGATCATCGATTAAGATGACATAGTTACCGTGCATTTATTGTTGATGATGCACAAAAGAGGACCATTGTTTTCAAACTTGGGGGTATGTTATAAGAATGAAATATTCTTTTTGAATCTTAAATCCACCTTTGATATTCCATTGGTGGGAAAATAAGATCGAATGTGCCACTGATGTTTATTTATAGATGAGTAGATGTGGACTTTCCTGACACATTTCCTTTTTCTTTTGGGCTTTTTTTTTTGGTTTTGGGGTGGTGGGGTTGGGGGGGGGGGGGGGGGGGGGGGGTGTTTGCAATTCCCAAAAACAAAAGTATAGCACGAGTTCAAAACAAAGAGTTTTTTATTGGGATTTAAAAAAATTAATAGAATTATATTTATAGAAGGGGGTTTTTGTGCATTTTGAAAAAAAAGGTATGTAAGTTTCTTAAGAAAAAGGGTGTTGTTTTATAACCTTAGAGCATGTAAGTACATGGGTTTTTTAAATACCTTTGAAATGCACGTAATATATGTGATTTCCCAAAAACAAAAGTATAGCAGGAGTTCAAAACAAAGGGTTTTCTGTTGGGATTTAAAAATTTTAATAGAATTATATTTATAAAAAGAGGTTTTATTGCATTTTGAAAAAAAAAAGGTCTGCAAGTTTCTTAAGTAAAAAGGGGTTGTTTTATAACCTTACAACATGTAAGTACATGGGTTTTGTTAATACCTTTGAATTGCACGTAATATACGCCACTAATGTTTGTTGATAGGTGAGTAGAGGTAGATTTCCATGGCTCATTCTATTAGGTGTGTGTGTGTGTTGGATTTTTTATTTTTTTTTGGGGGGGGGGGGGGGGGGGGGGGGGGGGGGGGGGTGTCTCCCAAAAATGTAAGCATAACACGAATTCAAAATAAGGGGGTTTTATTGAGAGGTTTTTTAAATATTTGACAAAATTATATTTATAAAAAAGATTTTGTTATTACAAATTAAAAAAAAATCTATAAGTTTCTTTAAAAAAAAGGGTTGCTTTATTACATTAGAGTACATAAGTATATGGGTTTATTTTAATGCCTTTGAACTTATGTGATACATGTGAATTGGCTCATCTTAGCTTAGATTACGAGAACTCTATAATGCAAACTCCATGTTTAGAATAGCATCTTCTATTTTTATTCAAAAGTAGAACGCATCTCTATTTGAGCACTTTGTACTCTTTTGTTCGATTTTTTCTCCTTCTTTAAGCTCATGCTTTGTTATCCTTGTGTTTGTTGTCTTGTGTCCACCCATCGTTGTAAAGACTAAGATCTCAACAAACAGAGTTGCTAGTTTAGAGTATGCATACTCAATGACCACAGGAGACTCAATGACCATTAGGTTGTCCAAGGTAGGGAAGAGCCTTAGATGGAGAAAGCTCCTTAAGGTATACTTTAGTCTTAGAGACACAACCTCCTTTGCCTAGAGTAATGACGATTAGATTTTTTGACATGGTGCTTAGTGATAACGAACACTTAGTGCCAAAAGGCAACTACTATGAGGAGGAATTTTGAGAGTTTCTAGCCAAGAGATTATTAGGACGGAAGGAGCTCCTACCAAACATATCCAAGAGATATATCCCATCGATAATGCTTGTAAGCAATCATGGGCCTCAACCCCAAATGATGTGTAGGCCACCACCACGACCTTCACTTGAAGGGGATGCATGTCGTGGTAGCCATTATATAACTATAATTTTTCTCTTGACAAAGAGGAATCATACTCAAAAGCAAGACGCTACTGTGGTGAGTGACATATCACAACTTTGAGCTACAATTTCTAAACAAGGATAAGGAATGAGGTCCTCCAAATACAATCCTAAATTTGGTAAAAGTTAGCACTTCTCCCTCTACTTCCAAAAATGTCAATGGGGTTTCTCTAAAAGTAATAAATTATCCAATGACAAGCCATAGCTCAAGGAACTTAACAAAAGGAGTGACACTGGTCAATATAAAACTAAGTGGTCTAGCCATTTCAAGAGAAGTAGGAAAGAAGGGATTGTAAGAAAAACTAAAGAACTCAAAAGAGGCTACACTCTCTTGGGAGGAATGTAGGACATTTAAGCCAACAAATGGATAGATAGGGAAGGAATGCAAAACATAAACAAAGCAAGTGGAGATCTCAAAAAACTTGGAACCAACTTTGGAAGGCTCATCATTTATAAGATGATGACCCTTTTAAAACTAAAAAAAGGTGGAAATAGAAGCTATTAATGGTAGCTCTCACACCAAAGTTGCCAAAAAACCCTTCAAGACTACTCATGTGAGCTTGAGGAGGGAGCATGTTGCTCGTTCAACCAAACGAGTGAGACTCCCTCTACCTTCGGCAAAGTGGACACTTGTGGTGGCAAAAAGAAATCAAGATAGGCCACACTTCACAATATACAAAAACTAATACAAAATGTAAGAAAGTATCAAAATTAAACATATTGCTTCTCATAGCATCCATCATTTGGGTGTGAATCAAGTGGGTATGTTTGCAACAATTGGCCATTAATGCAATCATCTGCATGGTAGCATTCTTCAACCATTTACAATATCTACACCGTGGCTCAAGCATGTACAAATGTTGCCGCCAATGCTATAGCTTCAAGTTTTGTATTCAATTCTCCCATCCTGAATCACTGGCAAGCTGTCCCACTTGATGTTGCCTTGCCTCTCCTCCATAATTAGACTGTAGGGGACTCTCGTTATCTCCAAGACATAATTAGGATGCTGCCAGCTTGGCACTAGTGTGCCCTCATGGATGGGATGTACCGATTTCTAGTTGAGAAGTTGGAGAGGTTGTGGCAAGCCCATCCATAGGCTGTAAGGATTTACAATCACATGGATGGGACTTCAGTCCTTTTTCTATAATATATAGATATATAAGATAATAAAGATAGAAGATAGATATACATATGTAGATTGTATCTAAAAAGAAATAACATAGAGCTTTCAAACCCTTTCCTTCACATCTAGAAAGAATCCCTTGCTCCACAACGTAGAGACCATATTTTTCATAGAAAGAGAGCCAAAACCTTTGAGATTCGATAAGTAAACAAAATTGGGACGCATGTAGGCCAAAGATCTGCCAAGGAGGAGACTATGGCTTTGTCCACCCCTTATTTAAAGAGAGAAACGCCTGCACACTCTATTGTAGCAAGTCAAAAAGTCAAAACAGAGTATGTCCTTTGAGTTTTGTTTTATGATTAGATTGGTTACTTTTTTTTATTGCATCGTACAAAAGAAATATATGGTTGTGTGGGAAGGCAAGGGGGACTCGCAATTTCCAATATGACACCTCACCCTATATTGTCAAGGTGCTCAAGGAAAATGTGTCTGAGCTTACAATTGTGTTGCTTAGCGATTCAAAAAATGCTGGTAGTAGTGAGCAAGTGGAAAAGGAAAAAAAACATCTAATCTAAAATTTCATAAAATAGCTGTGAAAATTGTGTTTCTTTAAAATTCAAAAATGATGTAGTGAGCAATAGGAAAAGGAAATAAACATCTAAATTTAATAAAACAATGTAAAATTTTGGAAAAAGGTCACTTGCTATTGAATTTTTGACTTGGAAAAAGACTTTAAAGAGTCATGGCCTACCAAATTTCCTTCACCAAGGAATTGCAAGTGAAAGAATTGCAATCCTTCCTGCTTATATATATATATATATATATATATATATATATATATATATATATATATATATGTATATAGATAGATAGAGAGAGAGAGAGAGAGAGAGAGAGAGAGAGAGAGAGAGAGAGAGAGAGAATCTGTAATGAAAATGGCCTATGAACTTTGAGAATAGCGGGATTAGGAGAATTAAAGAGAGCATTTTTGTGAGACTACTTTGAGAACATAGAGGTTGAACTTAATTGATGGTAAGAACATAATCATAGTACTTAATTAACTTGGCATGAACAATACTTTTGCAAGAGAGATAGTTTCGAGTACTTGACAACACTTGAGGACTGGATTTATGTGGAGTTGGTCCCCCCTCCAATAGGCACTTGTATTATAGTTTCTTCCATCAAGAGAGACTTGGTATAATACAATCTTTGTGTTCCTTGTGACCTAGGTGATGCAATGAAGATGGAAAGCTTCATGCATCACGAGCATAACATAAACTTTGCAAAAAGCATTAATTATCCCAAGCCTCAGTCCCAAGGCCTCAAGCACCTTCAAAGGTGGAGAGAGCTAGCAGGGAATGAGGGTAGGGAAGAGGAAGAAGAAACATTCATAGGAGAAAGAAATAGTTCCTCACTTATCATCACTCTTCTTGCTAGCATACATAATAGCATAGTAATGAAGATGGAGAAGATGGCAAGCTTAAGCATTGAAGCATGGCTCTTGGTTGGATTTGGATTCCATAGCCAAGAGTGTTGGTGTAGGCTCTCACTTTCTCTACTAGCTTGGAGAAAGAGATGGAGTTCTTGGACTTTACCAAGTGAAGAATGAGAGCAAATGAGAGAGAGTGTGAGGGAGTATACCCCCCGAGAACACCCCTTGCTTGCTTTGGTCACCCCCCCCCCCCCCCCCCCCCCCCCCCCCCCCCCCCCCCCCGCCCCCCCCCTTGTAGCTCATGCTTGAAGCTCATTGGACTCCTCCAGGCCTAGCCAATCACATGCAAGAGGCATATCAAGAAACAAAGGTAGGTTTTGGACAAGTACCCTTCTTTCCCCTTTGAGGGAGAGAGGCTTGATAATTTCTTTAGATAATTATTTAATTAATCTAAATGCTCATTGGACCTATTTTAAGCCTATCCAATAGGATTCACTCACACACCTTGAGGGCACCATGGGTAGGGGCTTGACATGTGTCCTTGTTGCCTCTTGGAGCTTGGGCTTACCTTGTGTGTGTGTGTGTTCTCTCTCATCCCCCTAGCTTTAGGGCTCACCCCCTCCTTTGTAGGGATTTTGTTGACTTTTGGAACACAAGCACCTTAGCCAGCAAGCACCACAAAGCACCTCAAGCTTGGGTAGTGTTCCCACAAGAACCTCAAGCTCCCTAGTTGGCAAGCACGACAAGCACCTCAAGCATCTTAGTGAGCAAGTACGACAAGCACCGCCGGGTTTCACCTCAAGCACAGCCCTAGCTTGCCTAAGGTCAAATTACTTTTAACACTAACCTTTGGAGGTCTTTAATGAATATAACCCTAAGGTCTTTTAAGCTCCTTTAGCTAGCCTTACTCTTGGACGGATCATCTCTCATTTGGACCCCTTCACCCATTGGCCCCATGTTGAGACATACCCGTAATAAGCACATGTCTATATTCTAACCCTTGTCCTCCTCTATTCTCCCACATTAATTGATTAGTTTAATATGAGAAAATCATTTGGATTGGTTAGATATTAGATTTTATGACATAATAGCCCTAGCTTATCTAAGGTCAAAGGACTTTTAACACTAACTTTGGAGGTCTTTAATGAAGCTAACCCTAAGGTCTTTTAAGCTCCATTAGCTAGCCTTGCTCTTTGACATATCATCTCTCATTTGGACCCCTATACCATTGGACCCATGTTGAGATAGACCCGTAAGCACATGTCTATATTCTAACCCTTGTTCCCGTCTATTCTCCCACATTAATGATCAATTTAATATGAGAAAATCATTTGGGTTGGTTAGATATTAGGTTTTATGACATTATCTATGTGTTGAAATCATAGCCGTCCTCGACTATGAGGTAGAAGAGATAAAGCCTTAGTCATTAGTCAATGTTTCTTAGCAGAGGATTCCTTTTTACCCTACGACATCATTCCAAGATGGATGACTAATCCATTTGATGCTTGGGAGACATAGCTGCCGCAAGCATGTCTGCTCTTTAGTCCATTTCATTCTTCCAAGTAGGGTGGCAAATTCTACTTGGTGTTTGAGAGACGGCGTCATCACAAACATGATTTTAAGTATGCACCCTTTTGTGCTTGTCAGCAACAACTTTTTGCCTTTGTTGAGAGATAGATATAGCCTCCTTAATCTTCGGGAAAGATTCTTGTAGGTTGCAACTATACTCATCGGCAACGAAGATCTTCCAATGTACTTTAAGTAGCAAGTGACTTTTTTATCTTCCCTCGATGATTTCAAAAGGTTCTTTTCCCGTAGAATTATGGACCGTATTATTGTATGCATACCCTACAAGAGGTAAGTACTTTTCCCATTGTGAGCGTTGATCTAGTATTGTAACATAAGTCTTTAATAGATCGAGAATCGTAAGATTGGCTATCTCACTTTGGCCATCCGTTTGTGGGTGATAGGCCAAAGAGAAATTCAATCTTGTATCTCGATTTTCAAAGAGACCTTTCTAGAAATTACTGGTCATTCTAGGATCTCATCTGACACGATGGATGTTGGCAATCCATGGTGTTTGAAAATTTGAGATATGAAGAGAGTTGCCATTTGGTGTGCCTTAATAGTCTTTTTGACATGAATAAAGTGTGATTGCTTGCTAAACCTATTGACTATTGTCCATATTTCCGTATTCCCATAGATAGGCTTGGGTAATCCAAAGCTAAAATCCATGGATATACTCTCCCATGGTGAATTTGGGATAGGCAATGGCTGGAGTAATTTAGGTTGCTTCCCTCTATCATACTTGGTCTTTTGGAATACCACACATTTTGAAACATACTCTTGTATGTCCACTTTCACAGTAGGCCAATAGAAGTTTGTCTCTACTCCTCGAAGAGTAGGTTGGATGCCTCTACTCCCCGCATAGGGAGGAGCATGGGATTCATACATGACTTTCTCAAAAAGGGAGTGGGTAACACATAGCCTATTGCCATAGAGAAGATAACTATCCTGCGATGTGAATGGTTCCTCTTTCTTCCCCAAAGCAAGGGCTTACATTACGTCTTTAAAGTCAGGGTCAATGGCATACTCATCTATCATAGAAGATATATCATTGTGAGTAGCTATAGACATCGCATTAACTTTTGGTCGTCGTGAAAGTGCATCGACCACTTGATTGTGCTTACTAGCAATGTGAGCAATATGAAAATAAAACTGCGAAAGAAAATTTGCCCGCCTCATTTGTTTGTCAAAAAGCTTGGTTTGCGTCATGAAGTACTTTGAGACTTTGGTGGTCTGTTCGTAAAATAAATGGAGTCCCCAATAGATAGTGCTTCCATGAGTCTATGGCATGTAGAAAAGCTAAAAGCTCTTTCTCATAAACGTTCATCCATATTGAGCCTTCGGCTCTCATATGCTATGGCATGCCCTTCTTGAAGCAACACTGCTCCAAGACAATCACCACAAGCATCACATTGGACCTCAAATGGCTTTGAGAGATCCGGAAGCATAAGGACTGGTTAGGAGGTAAGCTTCTCTTTGAGCTTGTCAAAAGAATTTTTCTCCTTAGCAGTCCATGAGTACTTAACTTTCTTCTTTGTTAAGTCATGTAATGGTCTTGCTATTTGAGAAAATTTTTCTATGAAGCATCTATAGTATGCACACATACCAATAAAGCTCTTAGCTCATGTAGATTCCTTGGATTAGGCCATGCTTTTATTACCTCTAACTTTGATGGATCCATACAGATATCATCTTGAGAGATAATATGACCTAAGTATTGAATATTTTGAAGGAAGAATTTGCTTTTCTTTTGATTGAGAAAAAGCTTGTCCTCCCTCAATGCTTGAAAAATCACTTCAAGATGTTGCTTGTATTCCTCCAAGGACTTGGAGTAGATGATGATATCATCAAAGAACACTCCAGCGAATTTGTGGTAGAATCTAAAGATTTTCTCCATTAGACGATTGAATGTGGCTGGTGCATTAGTCAAGCCAAAAGACATGACTAGATATTCATAAAGACGTATTCATAAAGACCAAACGTTGTATAAAACGTGGTCTTTAGGATATCTTCATTCACTATCTTTATTTGACAATAGCCACTTTGAAAGTCAATCCTACTGAAGTAGGTAGATCCTTGTAGTTTATCAAACAGATCTTCTACCTGAGATAGGGGAAATCTATTTTTGATAGTGATATGGTTTAGTGCTCGATAGTCCACATATATGCGGTATGTACCATCTTTCTTTTGCACTAAAAGGACTAGAGAACAAAAGGGAGAGGAGCTAGGCCTCACCATCCCTTTGTCTACCAATTCTTGTACTCGCCTCATGATCTCCTCTTGTTGAGGTTGGGAAACTCAATAAGGAGGCTTGTTAGGCGGTGACCTTCCTGGTAGGAGCTCAATTCGATGGTCATCATTTCCTCGTTTTAGAGGTAAGTCCATAGGGATATCATCGATGAACACATCACGGAATCCTTTTAGAAAATTAGACAAGTCTAACTCTTCTTGATTCCTACCATTTACATTTGATGAAACATTAGGATCTTTTAGGGACTCTTTGACAAAAATCATATACGCAAAAACTGAGCTTTTCATTGATATATCAAAAATAGGAGGATTTACAAATGGTATAGTACGGCCAGACTTACTATCATCTATATATGTGTTCTTTCCCTTGTAGGTGAAGTAGATTCTCCTTTCAAGGAACTTCATGTTGGCAGCCATGCGGTTGAACCATGGTGCCCCTAGGATAGCATCCTCATGTTGGAGAGGAGAGATGAAAAGTCTTCTTTGTCGACATAGCTTTGGACATGAAGCCTCAACTTCCCAATGAAGGGAGTAACAGAGGCTTGCTCTCCCTTGAAAATGATGTCGGCCGCTACAGTATCTCCCATCTCAAAATCTTGAATGCTCAACTTGATGGCCAAATCCATTGATATGAAGTTGTGAGTAGAGCCAAGGTTAAACAAGAGGAAGGAATCATGCTCCCTTATGTTCCCCAAGCATAGGAGAGAGGTGATCCTTTGCAATGAGCATCCTCTTTTGGAGCTTCGATAGTGAAAGCTCTAGGAGTCTCATTGCGGGCATTTTTTTTTACCTTTGTAAAGTCCCTTCTCATTGGATTGATTGTTGTTGTTGTTGAAATTGCCTTGGGAAGAATTTTGGGCATTGGTTCTTCCCTTTGCATCACTTTTGTCTTTGTTTTTCATGGGTTTGACATTCCATCTAGCCCCTTGTTGGAAATTTATACGCAAAGCAACCATGGTATGGTGGATTACTTCGGTGATAGAACCAGGCCGTTGAGAGTTGACGTACTCGGCCATCTCTTCAGGTAATCCCGCACGGAATTGTTGCTTTTACTCGACGAAGTCTATCTTTTAAAAGACAGTAACCTTGAGATGTAAATCCCAAAACTTGTCCACATAGTTGTGAATAGATTCATGGGAGAGAAGCTTCAAACTTCGCCATACGGTAAGCACTTTGTCCTTTGCATCGCTTGCAAGGAATTGCTTCATGATGGAAACTCGTATAGTTTTCCATGTCTTTGGGGCTTTGCCGTTGCCACGAAGGCTAGCCCACCATTGACGAGCCGATTTTTGGAAGTGCATAGCTACATGGCGTAGCTTGGAGGACTCCATGAAGCCTTCGTCTCCAAACGTCGCATCAAATTGTTGGATTAAGGACAATACTTTGTCGGTAGCACCAAAGGTGCCATTATAGGTGAGAAAAGATATACTCTTTCCTCCCTCTTTGAACTTCTTGAGCTTTTGTGACCTTTACCATGCAGGGTAAGATTTGTGATGTCCTCCCCTCTTGTATACTCTAGGAGAATAGCCATAGCTTTCGATGGAAGTGGAGGAAGGTGAAGAAGAAGGAGAAGAGGGTGACCTCTTTCTTGCCCTTTTATTCCTTTGTTTTCTCTCTTCCCTCTCAGAGTGACGAGGAGGACAATGGGTTGACCGTTTTCTCTTGGGAGGAGTTGGCGATCGTTTAGACCGCCGTCTTCGTGGAGCCACATCTTCAGAGGAACTTAGGGATTCATTACTTTCTCGTTCTTTGGATTCCTCCTCTCATATGGGAGAGAGTCTTCTTTTGGGGGTCTCATCAAGAGGCCTCCTAAGCTCTCTCTCCTCTTGTAGAAGAAAGAAAATCCCATAAGCACGAAGTTGTTGAGTAACTTCGGCTTACAAAGCAGGGTTGCCCATAGCTTGCTCCAACCTAGTAACAAGATAATTGACAAACATGGGGGCTTCATCATTAGCACCTTCATGTGCAAAATCAAAGTTATCAATGTTCATTCTACTCTCTTGTTTATTGTCATCCATGTTAACATAATTTGTGTGTTTACTTAGTGTATTCTTTGGCAATTCAAAACCTTAGTTGCTACTCCTCTTAGCCTTTGAAAATCAACATTTAAGTATCTACACCCACGGCTCGAATTAGTTAACTATAGCCGAGGGATAGCTCCTTTCGGACTTCTTATGGCTCAATAATGGTAAAGTCGTAGGCAAGTTTAAAAAGACCCCATTATTAAGACCAAAGATCTTGAGATGTGCATCATATCCCACATAGTGGCCTCAACAAAACTGATAATAGATCATAGCCCCACTTACCCTAGCATAATTAACAAAATCAACCATTAATAGGCTACTTAAGGACCTCTCTTCTTAAGCAAGAAAAGAGAAACCAAACACTCTGATACCAATGTAATGGAAATGGTCTATGAACTTTGAGAATAGCGGAATTAGGAGAATTAAAGAGAGCATTTTTGTGAGACTACTTTGAGAACATAGAGGGTGAACTTAGTTGATGGTAGCAACATAATCATAGTACTTAATGAACTTGGCATGAACAATACTTTTGCAAGAGAGAGATAGTTTAGAGTACTTGACAACATTTGAGGAGCGGATTTATGTGGAGCCGGTCCCCCCTCCAATAGGCATTTGTATTATAGATTGTCCCATCAAGAGAGACTTGGTACAATACAATATTTGTGTTCTTTGTGACCTAGGTGATGCAATGAAGATGGAAAGCTTCATGCATCACGAGCATAACATAAGCTTTGCAAAAAGCATTAACTATCGCAAGCTTCAGTCCCAAGGCCTCAACCACCTTCAAAGGTGGAGAGAGCTAGCGGGGAATAAAGGTAGGGAAGAGGAAGAAGAAACATTCATAGGAGAAAAAAATAGTTTCTCACTTATCATCACTCTTCTTGCTAGCATACATAATAGCATAGTAATGAAGATGGAGAAGATGGCAAGCTTAAGCATTGAAACATGGCTCTTGGTTGGATTTGGATTCCATAGCCAAGAGTGTTGGTGTAGGCTCTCACTTTCTCTGCTAGCTTGGAGAAGGAGATGGAGTTCTTGCACTTCACCAAGAGAAGAATGAGAGCAAATGAGAGAGAGTGTGAGGGAGTATACCCCCCAAGCACACCCTTGCTTGCTTTGATCGACCCCCTTTGTAGCTCATGCTTGAAGCTCATTGGACTCCTCCAGGCCTAGCCAATCACATGGAAGAGGCATATCAAGCAACAAGGGTGGGTTTTGGACAAGTGTCCTTCTTTCCCCTTTGAGGGAGAGAGGCTTGATAATTGCTTTAGATAATTATTTAATTAATCTAAATGCTCATTGGGCCCCTTTTATGCCTATTCAATAGGATTGAGGCACACCTTGAGGGCAATATGTGTAGAGGCATGACATGTGTCCTTGCTTCCTCGTAGGGCTTGGGCTTACCTTGTGTATGTGTGTGTGTGTGTGTGTGTGTGTTCTCTCATCCCCCTAGCTTTAGGGCTCACTCCCTCCTTTGTAGTAAATTTGTTGACGTTTGGAACACAAGCACCTTAGTTAGCAAGCACGACAAAGCACCTCAAGCTTGGGCAGTGTTCCCACAAGCACCTCAAGCTCCCTAACGACAAGCACCTTAAGAATCTTAGTCATCAAGCACGACAAGCACCTCAAGCATCTTGTCAGCAAGCACCTCAAGCTTGGGCCAGGTTCCCACCTCAAGCACAGCCCTAGCTTACCTAAGGTCAAAAGACTTTTAACACTAACCTTTGGAGGTCTTTAATGAAGCTAACCATAAGGTCTTTTAAGCTCCATTAGCTAGCCTTGCTCTTTGACAAATCATCTCTCATTTGAACCCCTGTACCATTGGCCCCATGTTGAGATAGACCCGTAAGCACATGTCTATGTTCTAACCCCTCTTCTCGTCTATTCTCCCACATTAAATGATTAGTTTAATATGAGAAAATCATTTGGGTTGGTTAGATATTAGACTTTATGACAAACTGTCGAACAATTGTGTTGGCCATAGCTATGAAGTAATTGCATAAGCACCTCGATACCATGTAAAGTGTGAATCAGGAAAGCCCGAGAAAATATAAATGAAGAAGTTGTTGCATGTGTTGGAGAGAGAGAGAGAGAGAGAGAGAGAGAGATCTAAAAGCCATATTGTCTTGCAGGAGAGAACACTAAGGCCACTCTTGCCAGGGAGGGAAGGGAACGGGCGCTAGTGAGAGTCAGAGAAGAAGGGCGTAGAGGTAGGTAGGTGGTCAAGTTGGAGAAGTTCGGCCAACGCTTTAAAATTTAAAGAGGAAAAAACTCTTCTACTTGAATAGACATTGCAAGCTACAAAACCTCATACTACAGAATAACTGAATCTATCAACTTTTTTCCTTTTATTCAACATCGTGACATTCTACCGGAAGATCAAAGCATGCCATGTTTTGTGCCTTCATGAATCATATTGTCACCTAGATTCTTTTGTAAGTTAAAGGTCTCTTTTCTAATTACAAGAAAGCAATCACCTATTTGCAACATGAACTCATCACCTTAATCACTCACAAATAACATGGAACATTGATCACTCTAGCAAGACTCCATATAAAGAAACCATCACATTCATACTACCGTTTCCGCTACCTTATCGAGAATCCTAGCTACCACTAACGTCGGTCATTAACGATTATCATTATGCAAGCAATTGAATGCACAGGACAATCTTGCTTGAAAATTAACCAAAACAACTACATTATGTGGCTATACCGTCAACTCCATATGAATAATAGTCCACAGAGCTTCTCCAACATTTTGTTTTGCGATAAAGACGATATGAAGGTGGCAACATTCGAACACATGCCAAGCAATCTTTGTTCATTAGATTCAATGTAATTGCTAGAGATCCTCTTTTTCTCCATGTTTGCATGGTACTATGGATCTCACCTCCATAAAAGCAAAGATTTCCCTTATTTTGTTGTACTCACAAATTATGGGAGTCCATTTGGATGGACAATTTGAATTCTTCATCATGTCTCCAAAAGATAACGCTTTCTTAAATTACACGAGTGTAGATAGCCCAACATCAAGATTTATGTTGCTTATGGTTACTCTCCAACCATTACTCTGGTTTTGCATTGATGGGGGAAAATTGCCTTATTTTTTTGAGTATATTGAACCTTTATCCAAAAGCTATGCCAAAGAAATAAGCCTGATCATATGGAATTTAACTAACCTTCCAAAATGTGGGGCAAATGGAGTAGTTAGATCGACCGCTGCGAGCTTGTCGTCTTCCTATGGTGGGTACACTTGTACCCCAAGAGAGGTAAGAGGAGGTTGTGGGGGAGGTTGTAAGTTGTTGTAGAGCAACTTTCAAAGGGGCTCCTGAGGGAGGAGGGGGAAGAATACAATTGTCGTTGAAGAGGGTGTTGAGTGTGGAGTTGGGGGCGTGAGAACAATCTTCAAAAGTGAGGTCCTCGTCAAAGCTTTCAAACGGGGAGTCGCCCAATTCCGGCTCCTGGGGATGGGCGGCGGCCCGTCTCTCTAATTCGAGGAGATGGGCGAGAGAGGCCTCATGACTGGCTGTACTCGGGTGGTGGTCGTGGGCGTGGGAGTTAGCACATCTGGAGACGAGTGTGAAGGCAGAGCAACAGCAAGCCTGAAGCCTTTGGGACGCTGCCTTCAAATGGTGGTGCGCCTTGGGGTGCAGGAGCTGAGTAGTGACGTCATGCAAATTAGCAGGGCGCTGGATGTGAATGTGCGGCCGGTGGCCGGGTCTGGAATGAATGCCGATGAGGGTGCCCAAGGTGGTGCTTCTCTCTGGGAAGAAGGATCCTGTGGACTGCACCAGCACAGAGGACAATTACAGGTTTCGAGCTCGCGACTTAGAGAGAGAGAGAGAGAGAGAGAGAGAGAGAGAGAGAGAGGGGGGGAGACTTACCTCTGTGTCCAGATCGGAAGAGGAGAAGGAGGAGATGGAGGTCGTGGAGCTGAAGAAGAATGGCGAGGCCCCTAATTGCTGGCTCTGGTTCCTGCGCGTGTAATGTAGCAGCGTCAACAGCTGCTCTCTGCTGGTGGCCAGCCTGTTCATCACATGCAGAGGCTGCAGACCCAACGGCCACCCACCTCCTGATCCGTTGCCGCTGCTACCGCGTGCATGACCCCTCCCTCTCACCCTCTCCACCTCCATATAATTCTTAGTAGCCCCCCTAAACCTCTCTCTACCGCCTCCTGCTCATCTGCATTGCTTCAGCTGAAGACTAACGTCTGGCAAAAGACGGGTCACGGTAGGCGCGTGTGTGAGAGAGAGAGAGAGAGAGAGAGTGAGTGAGTACTGGGTGAGTGTGCGTGTGCGTGTGCGTGTGCGTGCGTCTGGTACAATGAAGACAACGCCACTGGCCAGTAATTTGTATTGTGTGTGTGAGTCTTGAGAGAGAGTCTAGACTTGAGTCTTAGAGAGAGAACCTTTATGCAGAACATTACAATGCAGCGTTGCAGAGCTATGGAGATGTGTAGATGCGCATTGCGACTGCACTAGCTAAGGCAGTGGGCACACTGTGTGTGTGTGTGTGTGTGTGTGTGAGAGAGAGAGAGAGAGAGAGACTTGTGAGGGTGTACCGTGTACGACGATGTGTGTATGAGAGAGAGAGAGAGAGAGAGAGAGAGAGAGGAGTACAAATCAGACTAAACGAACGTGTGTTTTCGTCGAAGCTGAATAAACTACCCAATTTATCCCACAATGGTTGAAGGTTTTGCTATAGTTTTGGCACAAGAGGATTTAGAATTATTTTCATGTAGGAAAAGGGAGACTTTTTTCAGTGTTTTTCATACAAATACATAACAGCACGGACTTATGTTCCGGAGGTTCGGGAGGCACCGCATACCTTGCTAGGTACGATTGGGGGCAGGGAACCGCCAACCCACATCACAAGCTTCAATTCGGGAGGCACCGCATACCTAGCTAGGTACGATTGGAGGCAGGGAACCGCCAGCCCACATCACGAGCTTCAATTCGGGAGGCACTGGATACCTAGCTAGGTACGATTGGGGGCAAGGGACCGCCGGCCCAGTGGGGGGGTCGGCGATCCCCTGCCCCCAATCGTACCTAGCTAGGTATGCCGTGCCTCTCTCACAGAAGCTCATGATGTTGAGGTAAGTCATAATGTGGGAATTATTGTGTGGTAGACTGTAAGCTCATGTGTTTAGATGGGAACTTGGGAATTGCACAGATTTGAGATGTGCTAGTCACGCAACCTTTATAACCTTTTGGAACGGCCATGGTCCTCTAGTGCTATTGGTTTACTTTCTACCGATATGACGTCTCCCACTTCGAGAGATTAAAAAGAAACCACAGGGGCACGATGGATGGATCATGCGAGTCTTTTATTTAGCTTTTGCAGTAGGTAGCCATCACCTTTGAACAGAGCCTTCTCTTGTGGTACGACTAGGGACGTTGACATGTCAAAACAGTCTTTTCATAACCAGAGACAAAATGGGCTCACTCAAAAACTCACGGTTTTTCGGTCAATTTTTGAATTTTGACAATTCATCATGGAATCTGATCCAAATTTTGAATTTTTAGCTTGTTAGCGATTATAGAGGCCCGAAATTTGCATTGCACATAAATGCTGAGGTCTAATTGCACGACTCGAGCTCTTGCAGAGCCTTGCTCTCATGCTATAGCCGGTATAAAGTGCAAGGAATTTACCAATTTTTGCAGCAGAACCAACTTGTCGAGCGTGTCAATGCTCCCTGTAACTCATTGTAGCTGGTAGAATCACTCATAAAAGATGCAACAACAACATGTTGCTTAGTTTTGCAAGGAAGTGTTTATCTTTAGGCCTGCATCAGACCATTCTGTGCAACGGTGGTGGGACTACTTTTCCACACTTCCAGTGCATGCCGCCTAACCGCTTGGCAAGATGCAACTTTAACCTATGACACCACTTTTTTATGGGCATTTTAGCGATTATTTTGCCCATTTTTTATAGGTGAAAATGTGAGCTACCCTTCGAAAAATACACTAAAATGTTTAAAAACATCATAAAATCTTACAAATTGAAAGCCAAGGGTCCCTTTCAAAAATTAACCTTGATGGGCACCAGGAATTTTGTGTTAGAGCTCATTTATTAGCCTTATACAGCCTTCACACCACTAGATATTTTGTTACATAGCTCACCGACACAAGTTGAGCAATACAATCCAAGGTTCAATAAAAGTATGCTATGTGCATCGATTTATCGATTGCGATGCTGGTAACATATATATCAACACCGTTAGTGGGAAAACAAGATTTTGATAGCTCCTACAAGCTCGAGGCAGTAAGAAGAGCGCATACCCCCCAAACCACCTAACCACCCCCCCCAAACACACACAAACCCCAAACCTACCAAATTGCACCTTGGGCCTCCTTCCCCACAGTACACTCTCCTCTTCCACTTTGACCCCCCTCCCCCCCCCCCCCCCCCCCCCCCCCCCACACACACACACAAATAGAGAGAAAGAGTTGGTCGATTGAGGGAGGAAAAGACATATATAAATACATATAGATATACATATAAAGCAATAAAATTATAGAGATAGAGTGAAAGAGATACGGTTAAATAGAGCAAGACAAAATAAATTATATATATATATATATATATATATATATATATATATATAGAGAGAGAGAGAGAGAGAGAGAGAGAGAGAGAGAGAGAGAGAGAGAGAGAGAGATTAAGAGAGTAGGTAGATGTAGACATAGATAGAGATAGAGATAGAGATATATTGAAGAGGATTATAAAGATGTAGAGAGTTGTAACTTGTACGGGGATAAAGTAATTCGTTTATTCATCCGAGTAAGAATCTTATCCAAGGGTGTATGCATGATCAGGCGTACCCACTTTTCGTACTTCCCTCCCAAGTGTGACACTTACAATGTGACTCAAGTCACACACACACACACACATCGTCGAAAAATGTCTTCCAAGCCTCCAAATGATGCTACGTGGTTTCTTCAAAAAACTTGACAAGTTACGTGGCCATAACGCGTGGCATCGAGCTCGATGCCACGCAGTATGGCCGCATAACTCGTCGAATAACATAGACGTCCCGCATGGCAATGCTACGCGGTATGTCCATGTAGCTTGATGAGTTACGTGGTCGGGTCGCGTGGCACCAAGCTCCGTGTGCCACATGGAGGGTCCATGTAACTCGTCGAGTTACATGGATGAACCTTATTTCAAGCATGTAAAGACAAAGAGAGGTGAGACTTCTAGAGATGATTGAACATGGACCCACATGCGTGCAGGACTTTTTCGACTAGAATCTTGTTGAGCTTCCAACTCAGAGAATATCTGGATCAAATCTCTATCACTCCTTTTCTCTATTGAGACTCTTTCTCTCTCTCTCCTCATACAATGTGTTTAAGAGTCCCTCCACCACATGATAAATAGCATATCATTTTTTTGTAAAATTATATACAAATTAATATTAAAAAATGCATCTATTTCCAACGACTATGAAAATCTCTAAGTGTTTATCGTGCTGTTTTATCGCGTTTTGTAGAGAGAAGGTCCAAACTCAGCTGAAGAAGGAAGAGAGAGGAAGGGGGGGGGGGGGAGGATGGGGGGAGGTGATAATAAGATTACACTTGGTTACAGCTAAAATAATCACTATCACTTTATTAACATAATCGAAAATGTTCACAAAATTAGACAGAGGAAGAGGGGGAAGAGATAGATGAATGGATTACATGACCAAAAAACTTCACAAATGCAAAATGTTTATGAATCATCTTCCAAAAGATCCCTACATGAGGCATCATCCAATTCTATGCCCATGGCTCCTACATCAATAAAGAGAGAAACGGAATTGTCGTTTGTGGATGCGTTGGCTTCATCATCTTCTAATTCGTCATTTTCAATCTCATCATCTTCATCATCATGGCAATCATCCTCGCTAAGACTTGTCGCCGCCGGACTTGATTCATTGACCTCCCTCTCCTCTGTCTCCACCTCATCCAAAGCCGGAGGTGGAAGAGGGTCGAAGATAGTCTCCACTTCATTAGTGGAAAAAATGGTTCTCCCTCGAGGTGTTACGGGAATTACAAATCCCAAAGTTTTGGTTGGTGGATTGCTGGGATATAAATGACCTATAAAAGAGAATTTCAAAGTGAGTAACATTGGTATAATTAATGCTACAAGCAAATAAGAATAAAAAAGATGCATGCCACTCACCTGCTCACAATTGCGCGGTAAAACTAAATTGTCATACCTCCTTGTGTGATGCACACTATAGTCCACCATGTAGAGGCCATTCTCATGTCGTCTAGACACATTTGCAAACCACTTGCATTCGAAGATGAAGGTATGAAAGGTTCTAAAATTAACCTTTCGTATCCTTTCAATAGTTCCGCAGTACCTGACTTCATCACCGTCTGTGTCAAAGTTACCTATGATGGCACAATCCATGGTGGTTCTACACTCGTTTATGCGGCACGTACGAAAGTGACAACCCTTTGACTACATAGAGTGAAAGGAAAGGCACTACAAAATAGGAAAACATCTTTTATCAAATACAAATTAAAGATTAAAAAAGAATTACAATATGGTTTAGGTATATGAGTACTCTACCTTTGGTACGCAACCTCATGCATACTCCCATTCTTTGTTGCTGATGTCTTCTCCGTGCGTTTTTGCTTCGGTCATTCTCTCATGAATCCACTCCGCTCTGATGAGATCTAGGAAACACACAAGGTGTTTAGGCACTAGGGGTACCCTCCTTCCTCCATGTGCTTGTTTCCATGCTTCTCTCTCTTGCAAACGCCTTGCCTTTGCCACTGTCCACAAGTCCACCCACTTGGTCATAATCTTTGCATTGTGAATACAAAAGTTATTGACCACTCAGGATATATTCATATCCATGTTAAGCAGTTTTCCCTTTCCACCATTAGGAGAAATATGGACCTTGCATGGGCCTTGTAAGGAATCCTAATTTTTAAGGATTAAGGCTAAAGTTGTGTGGGGTTAAGGGAAAAAGGGCATTCAAGAAGGTAGTTTTGAGTAGGCTTTTCTAGCCTTTTTTTAAAACAAATGTAGGATGTGAACCTAAGGGGTTACTTTCTCTCTCTAGCTTTTTTTAAGTAAAGGAAGTATAGGGGTGTGACCACATCAGCAAAAACGTGGGTCTCTAAGAGTCAAAATTTGACTTAAAAAAAAAGAAAAACTCATTTTTACTTATTTTTACATTAAACTCCCTCCCAACATATATGCATATCCAAAAAACATTTTTTGACCCTTTTTTTAATCCACAAGCCTAGAAAGTCTATTTTAAAAAAAAACTTTTCTCCCAAAAAGTTAAAAAACACTTTGTTCTCTCCTCCTCCTCTCTCCTCTCTCCTCTCTCCCTCTCCTCTCCCTCCCTGCCCCTACGTTCCTCCTCCTCCCCAATCTCTCCTTCCCCCCCCCCTCCCCCCTTCTCTCCTCCCATCTTCCTCCCTTCCACTCCCCCTCTCTCTCTCTATCTTTTCATCCTTTGCTTCCTCACGCAACAGCTGCCATGGTGCTCACAGACATCACAAATCGTTTGCTTCCATCACCACGTACTTCGCACACCAAAAGCATACATATCCGCTTACCCACGGCGTTTGCACCGAAGGCCGCATGTGAGGGTGATCAAAGGTCATCTCAAAGGAACGTTGTGCTGTTGGTGGGACCAATGTTGACATTTGGGTGGATGGCCATTTGTACCCTTACGATCCTATAAGCCACTTCCATCCATCCTTTGATAGCCTTTTGATATTTCTTCAATATCTTGGAAGGGGAGAAGCAGGCTTGTTTGGATATTGCAAGCGATTGTTTATGGGTGCAGGTGCTTCTTTGCATATGTGGATGCACAAATGTCAAGCTCTTCACCTCAAGACGGCGGCATTACAAGAGAGTATTGTCTCTTTGGAGAGGGTGGTTGAAACTCTTCAACAACAAATGCAAGAAAAAGAATCCCACATTATGAAGCTTGCCAACACCATCACATACTTGAAAGAAACATCCCTTGGTGCAAGGGAATGCAAGCACACGTATTCATCCATTGAAACTCTTGCACATTCATGTGGAGCACGCAAACACTGAGTGACAGCCACAAGGTGATTTGGTCTTTACTTGCATGATGCATTCTTACTTCACGCTATTTTCTAACATTTACTTTTATTGGTTGCTAGAAACTTCATCTAGGAGGTATGCGGTGGAAACAAGCCAAGATGATCAAGTCAACCTTCTCACTAGTTGTTTCAATATCCAGGATGTGATTTCTATCTTACAATCACCTGAAGGTAAGCACATTAAGGATGCAGTCACCAGGACCTTATGCCTAAATTGAGAAATGTGGTTAGTGATGATGACGTGCAACAAACTTGTGATGAGGCTGAAATCAACACCAAAGCCTATCAGGCTGTTTTCCAACTCCTATAGGATGCCCTCAAAGAGCATGGCATTGTGGAAAACCTATTTTCCGTTCCGCACAAGGTTAACCTCGCAAAGAAGGCCATAAACGAAGATATGTTCTCCCGCATTGGGACATACCTATACATTGAGGACACAATGCCAACTTCCCTTTACGCTTCATGCACAACAAAGGCAAGGGAAAAAGGTAAGAAACAATCCATAAGACCTTCCGAGAAGGGCTTCCCTTACACAATGTGGAACAATATTTTTGTGGACCTTAGAAGACTTCAACAAGCCATGCTTAGATTTTACGAGTTACCTAAAGAAGGTGACACACTATACTTTTTTCTTTTGGTTGTGTTCTTATCATAGACTTTGAAGTATAAGGTCTTGGCACTATTTATTTTACAGTGCTTGGCACAAAGGTCGCTTTTGTGTTGAAACTCGATGAGTGTCAAATAGTGAAAGGTCGAAGGTTAGAGAACCTAAGTGTCACTCTAATGAATGAGGCCCTTTTGCAAACCAAGCAAAGGGATTCAGTCGAGCCATCTCCCACCCCGTCTTTTAGCGTGCAATCAGAGAAAGACATTTGGTGGTTGGGTGCCATTGAGGTGCCCAAAAAGACCAATGGAGTACTTTCATGGATTTTTGAGAGAACTCCATGGATCACAGAAGTAATACACTCCAAAATAGCAGGTCAAAAGTTGGAGGTTGAGGGTTTTGGTAGCTATGATGTGGAGACTTGAAGACCATAAAGTGTTTGCTTGGCTGTAAACAAGGGGCTTCTTCTCTCATGCCTTGTCCATTTTGCACTCAAGGGTACAAACCTAACGAACAAAAATCGCACAAGAGCACTGTAAAGGTTGGTTCCATGCTTCCATGGCAAGGGCATGGAGAACAAGGGTTGGATTGTCGTGATGTTGGAGATGAAGGTAGAGAATGGGAAGCGTCTATTTTGAGATGTACATGCTCAATGCCCCAGACCGTGCTCAAAAGGACCACGCTTGGAATCCAATCTTTCCATTTTCTCTATCGAATGTACATTTTTGTACATTACACGTATTCATGCGCATTTTTGATAGGCTATTGAAGCTCCACATTGACTATTCTTTCACAATGAAACCATTGGAAAATTCCCAAGAAGCAATCAAAAGAGTGGAGGCACTCTTGAATTCCATTGGCTATCACGGTGGAAATGTGTCTATCGTTGTTGTAAAGAACACTGGGGAGGCCCATGAAATTGCTCAAGAAGTGTCAATGAGTGGACAAAAAGCGATACACTTTTTGAAGAAAGTTTCCCAAGGAAAGCCAGGTCGATATGCTGCTCAAAACAGCTCCAACCAGCAGGCAAGTAACCTTTGGGAGCTTTGGAAGGAGCTATGCAAAGCTACTACTGACAATGATTCAAATGGCGAGCTTGCAAACAAGCGCAAGCAAGTTTGGACACATTTTGATAAAATGGTCAAGCTTATGGGCCTTAACAACACAACAGAAGAACAACACCAATCATTTCAAGAAGCCTTGGTGGATTTTAACAAGGTCTTCACCCGTTCTTGGGGTGAAAATAACATCACACACTACATGGTAAGCCATGTTACATGGTGAACTTATTACAAGGGATTGTTTTCATTAACTAATGTGGATCATTTACTCATGTGAACAGCATATCTTGTTTGCGCCTAGTGTATTTTTTATGCACAAATATGGATCGCTTGAAATTTTTAGCACTCAAGGCATGGAGAAGTCCCATTATCGAGAAGGGGGGTGTACTTCAAAAATACTTGACATGGTGGTGGAATGGTGCAATCTAATTATTTGGAGGAGATGTTCAACTGGTTTTCTCACACAACATTTGCTTGTAAGCTCACAATGGAGTGTGGGCAACAATCCAAGATTGCTATTGAAGTGCGGAAATGGAGTCGTCAAGAGCATATCAACAAGTGGCAAATGTCGCAAGGCCCCGCCAAGCATGTTGCATGGCGCCAATGCAGAGTGCGACAAGGGTCAACGTGGATTCTGCACGACTGACTACACGTGAAGGCAGGGTCCAACTCTTAACGACATGTTCAATTAAAAATAAGAGTTTTTTTCCAAAATTATTGTGAACAGGGCCCTTTTTAACTGGACCCTTATAAATATTGCATGCTCGCATAAACCACTCATTTCTTAAGCGCAGGTGAGCTCTTACCATACCAAATGGCGCGCACCAAACAAATCACAAAAGAGCATCCGCCTGCCAACAAAACACCCTCTAAGGATGTGAGAAGCCGGCATGGCTTAAAGGCACAAGAAAACGTCCACGAACACCTGGCCGTTCTAGGCACTCTTCTAGCAATGGGTATGGTAGTAGGACGTAAGAGTCATCGAGGACTGAAGAATCTTTACGTCCACAAGAAGAAACACCTAGATGAAGAATGAAGCAACGCACCCAGTGCTGGAGAGAAGAAGAGGCCCAGCAAACACTAGAGTCCGATAGGGAGGAGCCGCCGCGCCACAAATCACAAGCAGGACCATCCAGGACTCGGGTGGTCCATACAGACACTGAATTAGAGACAGGAAGATACCAACCTATGCGCCATTCATGCAAAGCGAGTGACAATACAACCAAAATATATGCAACTTGCACGTCGATTGCGACGGATTTCAAGCATTAGCCGAAGTTATCCCTCTTTTTGTATTGCACACCCTTATCTTTGTAATGAGATGACTTTGCAATGACAAAATGATTAACAGTTGTGTCTATTATCCATGTGCTTTGAGTTTATTGCTTCCGAACATGAAGAGTTAAATAGAAATCAAATATTAACTTTTTGGGTATCCTATGGGGTAGACAAGCTTAGAAAGTGCAAAAAAAAATGGTGGCCACAAGGGCGCGCAAATGGCCCATCCATCAGTTTTGGATGACCTATTTGCGCGCCCTTGTGGCCACCATTTTTTTTGCACTTCCTATCTTTGTTTGCCCCATAGGATACCAAAAAATTTTACATACAGTGAAACCAAGTGTTTATGCAACATTAGACTAGATTTTTCAATTGTCTAATGTAATTGGGCCTTTTGATGCGGGGAACTATTAGGTAGAGCTGAAGGAGTTGATAGTGTGCTTGAAAACTTAAATTTTGAGTTGATCTCACATTTTCTAGTGTCCTTGAGTGCAAACATAGGTTCCATATGCAAAAAAAAGGGTGGCCACAAGAGCGCGCAAATGGCCCATCCATCAGTTTTGGATGACCTATTTACGCGCCCTTGTGGCCACCATTTTTTTTGCACTTCCTAGCTTTGTTTACCCCATAGGATACCAAAAAAGTTAACATAAGTGAAACCAAGTGTTTATGCAACATTAAACTAGAGTTTTCAATTGTCCAATGTAATTGGGCCTTTTGGTGCAGGGAACTATTAGGTAGAGCTGAAGGAGGTGATAGTGTGCTTGAAAACTTAAATTCTGAGTTGATCTCACCTTTTCTAGTGTCCTTGAGTGCAAACATAGGTTCCATATGCAAAAAAGAAAGGGTGGCCAGAAGGGCGCGCAAATTGGCCATCCAAAACTAATGGATGGGCCATTTGTGTGCCCTTGTGGCCACCCTTTTTTTTCAGTTGGTAGGCTTCTCTACCCCCCAGAATACTTAAAAAATATAGATTAAGTGAAAGCAATTGTTTTTGCAGCATTACTATAGAGATACCACTTCTTTTTACTCAGATGTGTTTTAACTTTCCCCAGAATTAAGGTAAGTTGAAAGAGTATCATGTGCATCCAACTTCCATTGTGTTGTTACTTCAAGCAAAAAAGACACAGCGTATTGAAACATATCACCAATTACAATTTTCAAGATTGATAGATCACATTTAGAAGAATGTACAAGATAGAGAGACAATTCAAAATATTTTTTATTACTTCCAGAAAGTTGATTTCACATCATATATCTGAGGAGTTCATAATTTTCTTAATCATTTCCTGGCATCTCTCTTGCGTGTAAGGCAACTCCCCAGTCAAGAGGGACTGCACTATGGCCTTTGGGTCAATTGAGCCAATGGAAGCATGTATCCCTATATGGGCAAGCACCTTTCCACGGAAGCCAGTGCCAAATGCTGTGCATACAAGGGATCTACGCACTAGGAACACAACATGTGCAGTTTGAGCAATGGTGCTCAAACACAAAACCTTGCTCAAAGCTTTCAATGACCACGTCATAAAATGGCCTTGGGGAGTAAATTCATTATGGACAATGGAAACATCACCAGGGGGAGTTGTCCTAGGTAATGCGCAAGGGAAGACTGAGGTCCAAAGCCCATCCGCCTGCCACCCGTTCTTGTTGCAAAATCATCAACCTCCACGACGTCCTGTCATAAACCAATCAAGGTTGAGAAAAAAGAAAATGAAGGATAAAAAAATAACATGAAAATTAGGATAGAGTTTACCTCATGCTCCTTGTTGTCCTCCTCCCTGTTGCCCTTTCCATCCAAGTCAATGCTCCCATGCATTGTAGCCACGAGCTTTGGATTATCAGATGGGGGGTTGCGTAGTGGCATAGGCATCCTAGTGGCCTCAACCTTGGCTTGCGTGGCTTGGAATTCTTCCTCAACCACGTGCAACTGCTCTGCTGCAAGGACCTCCGCACACACAACTGCAATAGTGTCAGCAACAGAGTTCCCAAGTGGCAAGAGCTTGCTTTCAAGGGCATCTGGCATATGTCTAAGGGAAATTTGGTGTTGTTGCATAGCACACTCAAGCATTCATCCATGCGCGGGCCAAATGCTTTCTCCAAATCATGCATAAACACATACTCCTCCCCATCCACTACCACTGAGGAGAAGTGGCTTATTTCCACCTCTGGGATAGCTTCATCCATCGATGGTAGTGGAACTATAATGTCACTAGGGCCAGCCACGATGACGGATTTCTCTACCACCTCCTCAAGCCCCTTGGGTACTTGAGCTGAAGTATTTGTCCTTCTACTACAAGGTTCATGGGGTCAACCTCCTGCTCCTTGGTGTCCTTGATAAAGGACCCAGCCTGAAGGTGTGGTAGGCGGAGCTCCTCCATATCAGGTTCCTCGCTCACCAAGAAGATGAATGTTGCTAGCCGAGAAAGGTACTCCATCCGCAACTTGCGCTTTTTGAGCGTTGACACCCCTGGGGCTTGCTCGTCCAAGAAATGGTCTACGTCGACGGCAATTTCTTGGAGCCGTTGCAACCACTTGGAGAATGGGTGATCACTTTTGTGTATGTAGTGCAAAAGATTGCAAGGCACCCAGATCCCTGCATGTGGAGAGATAGATACGGAATATTTTATGATGTGCTCCTCCATCAATCAAAAATCTCAGCAAATGCATCCATGTGAAGGGAAATTGTGGCGTCAAGGTCAAGGAGACGAGTAAAGAAGGTGTGGAGGTCCAACTTCCCTTTGTATTTGGTGTCCTCGAGGAAGAGGATGAAGCGTGACAAAGGGGTGGATCTGGGTGCAGATGCAGAGGTTGTGGAGGCGGACGTCCATGTCTAGCCTGGGGTGCAGATATAGAGTGGAGGGGCTCAAGAATTGCGAAGGTGAAAAGTGTAAATGAGTTATGCGGCCCCCCTTTTATAATGGTCCCTTTTTTAAAGACATGTTTTTTTTATAAAAAAGGCACTTTCACCAAAAAATGATGTCATCTCAATGCCAAAAATTATATTCAAAGACATGATTTGCCGAAGCAACTCATCTTGATTACATCGGGGATTGTTTTCAAAATTGCAAGAATTACAAAGTTATAAGAGTGATAGCATAGTTCCATCCATGCCCCAGTCCTCCTCGACCTTCAATTTGTCTTCCATTCTCTTCCCAATCTACGAACATTCATCACAATAAGCGTCAATGATCGACAAACTATCATGTATTGTGGAGGAAGGATTCTCACCTTGTGACCTTGTTTTTGAAATTGCGCTTGTTGAAGGGCCTCAAAACCCATAATAACCAAATGTTCTGGCACATTACTGAGAGTCCAATGCTTGTTCACTTGGACTGCCTCCAAAGCATCGTTGGGCATCTTCACTGCAATGTCAAAGCTTGCAATAGCACCGTCTACACTCTGTAAGGGAGTCCACACTCCAAGCTTGCACATCCAACGATCATAGTGGAATCGTATGTACAAGGAGGTGCGGGATTTCAAATAGCGCATTCCAATACATGAAGCTCCAACTTTACAATGGTACCGGCCTCCATTGTGCATTCCCTCACAAAACCCCATTCCTCTTCTAAAAGCCTTCCTAATTCCTCATAATGCACATCTTTACATACAAGCATTGTGGAAGTCTCCACAAATCCAAATTCTTTAAAAATTTGCACAAAACAATGAATATGCAAACACCAACTCAAGCCCATAGACCTAGAAGCTTTAGAGTATTTCAAAGAGTTTTGAACATCTATTATCATCTTTTGCTTGAAAGATGCTACCGACCACAAATCTGGCACCGGCCACTCCATACTTAATAAGGAAGCTACTTTGATGGGTTCAAGGGTTCCAAACTCTTGTGTAGAAGTAGGCACAATATAGGAGTGAGAATAGAAGAAAATTCTTCTTTGAACCAGTTTGGTTGGGCAAATATGTGCGAACATTGTTGCTCCAATATCCGCATGTATAGCATAGAATGTGCCGGAGAGACTATGTAGTAGCTGCTCCTCCACCAATGTGGATGGAAATATGACTATAAATGCATGGAAAATCTTAAGTATGAATCCATAATAACATTACACTGTGATTTCACACCTAGCTTTGTATTCTCAAAACATGTACTTACAATGTGTTGGAAATCGAGGTGGTTGTTGCAATTGCATGCTTGACATTGAGAAAACATGTTGCACAATGGCTACGTTCCCCTTGTCTTTGCGGTTCTTGAAGCCAAGGAGCTTTCCTTTCCTATGATGATCCAAGTTTGCACGATTCCGCACACGATGAGGGCCAATAGCAGATGGTTGCATGTATACCCAAGCACCTTTGGTGAACTCTTGTGGCACCCACTCATCATCTATACCTCTTGTATTGTGGCATGCAAGTGATGTGACCTCATCCTTTGGCTGCCTTTGAGAAGTAGATTTGGCCATGGTTGAACAAAGAAAATTAGGAGGAGGAGCAGAACCTTGCTTATTGCTACAATGTAGGTGGGATAAAGTGATACGAGAAGGTGGTTAACCCTTGCTTGGTGTGGCAATGAGAGGAGAAGGTGGATAGCCCTTGCTTTTCGTGGCAATGGAAGGTGGTAGGGGAGGAGAGAGGAGCTTTTTTGTTGCAGCAATGGAGATGATGTAGAGAGAGAGTGTTGGAGTAGAGGGTGAGTGTGATGGTTGCAACCAAGGAGGGGTTGGAAAAGGGGTTCTAGAGAGAGAAAATCACTTTTTGCCTACGGACTACTTTTGGGGGGGCTCTAAATAGTAAAAATAGATTTTTCAAAAGTTTTTAAAAAATTTTGAATTTTAGGGTTTTTGGGTGCACGTTTTTACATTTTGAGGTCAAAAAATGTTTTTTTGACCATAAAATAGATTTAGAGGGGTTTTAAGAAAATAAGATTTGAGTTTTGAAAATTTTGAAAAATTTCAAAATTTTGGGATTTTTTTGGAACTGGATAAAACAGGAGGGAAGTTGGAGGTTCCATATGGCCCACCCCCCCCTCCGCCCGCACCCCACCTTTTCACTAGGTAAGAGCCATAAAGAAGTGTAAGACTACTTTGTCCTCCTACATTTTTGAGGGCATAGAGTGTGTCCACCACCCTCTTCTCATCGGCTGGCCTCTAATTAACCTTAATCCCAAAGGGTCCCTAGAGGGTTCATATTTTTCCTAATGCTTGGCAAGTGTGAAGTCATCCTTGCATCTTCCTCGTCTGACCACTTGCGAGGCATTGAAGGATCAACTTGTACCACATACTGTGATATGTAAACAAATGCCTCTTGCACGATCCATCCTTTGGCCATACATGCCTCTGGTTGAGATCGTAGCCACACAAAATCTTTGAGAGTCTTTAAAACCTCTCTAAGAAGAACATCCATCATGCGTGCACAACTCCACATATAGCAATCTCCTCACTACGTGAACCAAGAGGTGAATTTGACTAAGAAGGACTGATCGAGGAAATGCATCCTCAATGGCACACACAGTTTCTGTTGCAAGTGTTTGAGTAGCAGGGATAGCATCTATTTCAATTTCCTTGGAGCTCACAAATCTGCAAGAAAACACACAAAGATACATCAAGTGCTTGTTTGAAATTATTGTGTACATAAGAAGGGTGTAGTTGAGTGGAGTCTTGTGGTGTACCTTACTAGCTCTCCAAGTTTGAAAATAGCATCCCTGACTTTCTTGTCCCGACATATACACATACTCACTGGAAGAATGAACTACAATGTAAAATAGGGGAAGAGTAAGTGAGAGAAAGTCATACACACAAACTATAGATAGAATAGGGATAGGGACATTACCTAAAGCATCTTGTACCGATCATGGGACTTCAGCCCATACAATTGAACACTTCCACCCTTCTTCGCTTTTGTGAAAGCTCCCTTTAGCGACCTCATGCATCCTATTGGTGTGCGAATAGAAGCAATGGTACCCTTCACTTTGTCTAATTCTTCTTTGGCTAGCATCCATGGTGCTTTAGGAAGCACAATATTTCCATTGGAGGCACGGTGTGGAGTAGCAGAGGTGGGGAGACGTTTCAAAAGCATCAAATCCTCCCTCGCACCCAAAGAGTCCTTCTTGCCAATAATGTGGTCCCATAGTGTTTGGGCTACATTCTTGAATATGTGCATGGGATCTAAGAGTTGTTGTATTTTTAAGTCCTTCCAATATGGAAGCCTTAAAAATATGGAATACTTTGACATACCTTTTGGTGGAGGACACAGAGCCGGACTGTTATTGTGGTGCTCTTCCCAAATTGTTGCGCAACCCCCATTGTGAGCTTCAAAGGGGTCTTCCCATTTGTTGGAGCCTTGTGCTTGCTATGCCTTTGGGGTAAGAGACAATGGTTGTTTGGATACACTACCTTGCGGAAGACATCGGACCTCTCTGTCACCAAGGATGGCCTGCAAGTAGGACATGCATTGTGCCCCGATGTGGACAACCATGCATACATATCATATCGTTAGAGAGAGGAGTGAACTAAATGGAGAGAGAGGAAAAGAGAGAGAGGAAAAGGGGGTTACCAGAAATCTCACCAAGACCAGGATAGTCGTGCATAGTCCACATAAGGATTCCCCTCACAATGGCTTCTCTCCCCCCCTTTGCAAGTGAGACATTGACAACAGGAATGCCTCTCCATAACTCCTCCAACTCCTCGATGAGGGGCTCAAGGTAGACGTCAATATTTGACACTTTGTACTTCCCTGGCACAAGCAAGGAAAGAAGTATATTGCCCTTCTTGGTTGTCTCCCATGGTGGAATATTGTAGTTGACGATCACCACAGGCCAAGTGCTCCATGAAGTAGACTTAGTGCTGAAGGGGTTGATACCATCACTTGCTAACCCAAGCCTCAAGTATCGTGGCTCCAACCTAAACTTTGGCCATTGAGTTTCGATGTGCCTCCATGCAAATGAATTGGCAGGGACACGCATCATTCCATCATTTGAGCGGTGGTTGGCATGCCATGCAAGAAGCTCCACGATAGACATGCTTTTAAACATGTGTTGAATGCCCAGGGGATTCACCATGGAAAACTTACCGCACCACGTAAGTGCAAGGGATGTTTTTTTTTAACAAGTTACATAAGCGTAGAAGTTAGGGGCAGGCCCCCAATAAATTATCTCCCAAGCTTCAAAATAAGCGAGGGGGTATCATATTTACGCGGAGGGGAAGTGAGAAAAGGAAAAAATGAGAGGAATTTTTTGTGTTTCAAAATCATGGCTTCCCAAAAGAGCCTTCCCTTGAACTTATGAGTCATCTACAAAATATACATGCAAGGGCTAACACTGCTTTGTATCAATTGCTTGTTTTGTGATTATAGTTCATTTATTGAGCGATGAAAGCTATAAAGAGTTTGTATAGATGCAAATTCACACAGAGAACCTAACATAACTTTATAACCATGTTTTTTGAGTAATTTAATTAGATGGGTCAGAATTGGACGATTAGCTACAGTGTAGGCTGATCGGGTACATAGTTTGAAATTCAAACTAAGAAACATCGAGGGTACATCTAGTTATCAATAGAAGTGGTTCCTTAGTACGTTTCCAATCACTATGCTACAAGCTCTTTGACTAGTTGTACTCAATTAGATCATGTGAGACCTAAGTTTTATATGTAAGATAGGGGTATGATAGTTTTTTGCATTGATTGTCGTATAAGCGTAGAAAGGGGGGTCACATTTCCTATTATGAGTTGTATATAGGGTTTTATCAAATTTGTCCACTCGCAGGTGGCATCCAACTTTGTATATAGAGTGAATCCCCCAGGGTTGAATGCGAGGAATTAATTGAAAATGCCTCAATACCTTGTGAAGTAGGTGCACCCCACTCACTATGGTCTTGTATCGTGCCTCTCTGCACACGGGACATGAGGTAGCATGCACGTGCTCATTGGAGTATAGCATGCAATCGTTGACGCACGCATGGATGCGCTCATACTCCATTCCAAGTGTAGTGACAAACGATCTAGCACGTCAACAATCTGGAGGCATGTGGTGATCTTTTGGAACCATTTTGCACATCAAACTACAACAAACCGCGTATCAGTACAATTGCTAAGAGACGGCAAGGAATAATGAGTGAAGAGTATATAAAAAGCCATATTTCATACTTACCCAAGGAGTGCATCGACACTTGCATTGCTCCAACCGAATTTCACTTTGCAAGTTGAAGACTTCCAACGCTGCCCGACGCAACGAGTACTGTGCACAGTCGTAAAGAGGTGTTTAGGCACTCGCCATCAATCTATCCTCCGTTGCTACTGCCCGTTGAGTGCAGGGCTGACAATCCTCCTTGCACATGTCATGCTCATGAGCTAGTAACTCATCACAAATGTTGAGCATGTGCTCATCCTCTGCCTCAAAGTGCAACTGAGACGCCATAGGACTTGTGGAAGTAGAGCCAATGGGAGGATCACCATGCGGTGCACCCAAATCGTCCAGTGGCTCTTGCCTCTGCCGTTCGGTCTTGTGTGCCAGTGCACCACCACCGAACACTGACCAATGGGGCACTTCCTCAAGCGATGGGTGAGTGGCGCTCTCATCTCTCCGAGTGCTTTGTTGAGGATACCAAAGCCCTTCGTTCTCCATGTGCTCCAATGCAATGCGTCTCAAGCGAGAGATTACTCTTTTGAACTTTACGCAAGGACAAAGGAGTTTTTCCTTGAGCCATCAATTGCGCTCAGGCCTCCAGGGGGGCCACGATCATCCCCTTCAATGTCCTGCACACGCCATAAATTTTTTATTTAGTCATGTGCCTTAAGAAATAAATAATTAATTAGAGAAAGTTCTATTTTTAAAAAAAAATACATGAATTTAAATTCAATAATAGTGCTAAAATTATATTTAAATAAAGTGGACTTAGAAAATGCATAAAATAAACATCTAAAAGTACTACAAAATAAAATACTCATAAAAAATTAAAAATCTTCATAAAAAAACTCAAAAGGCTTAGAAATGAAATAATTGATATCAAAGGGTAGAGGGGGTGGTTTGTACCCCCCCCCCTTCCCCTGCAACCTCGGATACGTTTGTATCCGTTTGAAATGACATATCGCAACAATACGAACGATAATAGACGCGGTAATATTGGCGATAATCGGCATGGTGATACCCGCGGTAATGCCTGGTGCCTAAAATAGAGAAGGAGGGCAGAGTATGCCGCATTTTGGCTGCATACCTTGCCCTCCTTCCTCTCATCCATTACTACAACTTAAGCTCCCCCCCCTCTCACTTCTCCCTCTCTCCCTACTCCTTCCAAGCACAACAACACACACACACACACACACACACAGACACGTTTGGGTCGAGGAGGAGCTCGTCGAAGGGGGTTTTCCGCGCTCAACATTGGAAGCTCAACCTAACCGGCAACCGCGCTACAACCAAAGGTATTCACAAAACATTTCCCCCCCCCCCCTTTCCCTATTGTTTTCTTCTACACAAACACACGCATACTAACACACACACACACACACACACACACACACACACACACACACACACACATACGTGCATAAACTCTAAAAATTGATGAGAAAGATAGAGATATCATGGCATACCTCGTTCATTTGAGAAATGGTTGCAATGTTGAAATGTATCTTCCTGCGTGGTAGGAAATATCCGCTTGTTTGAAAATGTTAGATTTGTTAAGGTATCTTTGTGTTAGATTTGTTAGGTTTGAGAGAGAGAGAGAGAGAGAGAGAGAGAGATGGAAAGATAGAGATAGTGGGAAAATAGAGAGAGATAGAGATAGAGCAAAAGAGAGAGAGAAAGATAGAGAAAGAGAGAGGATAGAGAAAGAGGGGAAAGAGGGAGAGAGAGAGAGAGCCCCCCCTCCCCACTTCCCCAAGCCCCGGATCCCCTTGCCACACACACACACGTACACACACACACACACATAGAATGCATACAAAGCTTTACATTTGGTGAATGGAATCCGGAATCGGATCATAGGATGTTATGTAATGACCTCAAGTGTGGTAAAAGACTCGAGCATGTAGCCTCCAATCATGATGTGAATTATTCGTACCTACATCTAGACTTCAAACGAGCACTTATATATGTTAATATGGTGGACCAAATGTTAAGCATGATAGAGCATCAAAAGAGCCCAACATTAGAATGCAAGTGGAAAGTTTTCAAAGAAGTAATTTTCTCTTGTGCAAAGGAATGCTTTTCGGTGAACCGTGAAAGACATGTCTTGCAAAAGGTCTAAGACGGGTAGCACCAAGAAGAAATGATTTGACATGGAATGTAGTCAAGCCCGAAAACACTTGCTAAGTTGGATGCAAGCAAAAACAAGGAAGTTTACTTGGAACGTTCACATACATACAAATTCAAAAAAAAAGAGGAGAAGGTGGGAAGTCAAAAAACAACTTCTTTTAGCGCAAGAGAAAACACATGCATGTGGCAAGTTTTGGCAAACTCTAAAAGGCAAGCTTGTTGAGATCTTTGATGACTTGACTCTTGAGGATATGTATACACATTGCAAGAACCTCTATGAGTAACCCATTGTTGATAAGATGGAGTGTTGTAGCTCCCTTCCGTTTATGCCTCCTTCTTTACCATTGAAGATGTATGCCGCGCGCTTGAGAAACTTGCTACTCGCAAGGCAGGGGACCTTCAAGGTGTCAAGGTTGAAATGATTAAATGGACAAGCAAGAAAACGCGTTATTGGATACGTGATATGTTTAAACTTGCACTTCAGTATGACATGCCTCATGATTGGAGTGCCAATTGGAACAAACCTTTGCACAAAGGAGGAGATGTAAACAATGTGAACAACTATCACACTATAATGGTTGGTTCTTTGATGGCAATGCTATTTGGATGTATCATGGAGATGAAGATAAGTGAATGGGCTAAAAAGAACGGCAAAAGTGCGCTTAGCCAAGCAGGTTTTCAAAAGCATCATAGCACTATTGATCACCTTGTCACTCTTTGAGTTCTTATGGAAGCGTCTTGATTGAAAGGAAGACATAGAAGAGGTAAAGATCAAAAATGCGGTGATCATGATTTTGCTTTATGTCGATGATGTAGTGCTCTTCGCACAAACTTTAGAAGGTGCACAAAAGCTTATCAGTGTCTTGGAACTCTTTTGCCTACATAGCGGGCTGATCCTTAATGGATCCAAAACCAAGGTTATGCTTGTAAAGAACCTCAATGTCAAAAATCGATATATTGTATACAACAATGAGCAACTTGAGGTGGTAGATAGCTTCAAGTACCTTGGCCTTGAGGTTCCATCCAATCATAAATGGAAGGATTGCAAATGTGTCGCTTGGAAGACGAAAAGAGTGCTTATTATGCATTTGAGAGCATGAGCAATGCTAGAGAGATCACGTGTTGGGCTCTCAAAAAGTACCTCTTTGACACATTGGTGACACCGGTGCTTCTTTATGGAGTGGAGGTGTGGGGTGGTAGCATCAAGAAGTCTACTTGGAAAGAGTTTGAGAATGTCCAAAAGCATTTCCTCACCAACTTTCTCCAAGTCAAGACACAAACACCCTACATGCTCTTACTTCTTGAGTCTGGATTGCTTCCCATTGAGGTCTTGGGCATGCAAAGGATTGTGGAGTCCGTGCTTAAGACACAACATATCCCTTTGTATCGACTTCTTAGAATTGCATATGAAGCAAGTCAAAAGATCCAAAAGACATGAAAGAGCAAAATACTAAGTCTGGGGTGGATGCTTGACATCAAGAAATGGTTTGGAAGATGGGATGCATAACACTTGTTCAAGGATGCTTGATTGATTCCCAAGTTAATGAGGCCTTCTTACAATGCCAATGTATCATGGCTTGGGAGAAATCCGAAGGTTCTCGCTTCAGCCATTACACCACACACGTTGCCCCAAACTACAAATCTTTCTTCTTCTTTGAACGAGGTAACCAAACCCATCCCTACATCCTTGAGCCCATCTCGTTGAGTGCAATCCATACCATTGCGTCCATCGTCTTAGCTCCCATTCTCTACGCTGCGAGACAGGACGTTCCGGCACTGGCGAGGAGTCTCATCGACTTCGCACCTTATGCCCTCGTCAAGTGCGAGAGAGTGAGTACCACACACTACTTGGGTGCTCAACTTTTGACCACATTAGGTCCTCTTTTCCCCATATATTCAGCCATGAGCTCTCCCTACATACCTTCCTCTCCCAACCACGATGTGAACTCTCTATTGTGATGCTCATTTCAGCCATTTTTTAGCATCGAGAGTCACTTATGACCTCCACTCACACCATGTGACATGTTCATTTGGTCTCATAGGTCATATTTGATCTCCAAGGATGACAATAGAACTATCTCTCTCTCTCTCTCTCTCTCTCTCTCTCTCTCTCTCTCTCTCTCTCTCTCTCTCTCTCTCTCTCTCTCTCTCTCTCTCTCTCTCTCTCTCTCTCTCTCTCTCTCTCTCTCTCTCTCTCTCTCTCTCTATTTCTGTCGCCACGAGATCCAAGGGGGTGTAGTGACAAATTTAGAAAGAACACTCTTTCTTTATCTCTCCTCTCTCTATCTCTTTATTTATGTCGCCAGGGGCATCCAAGGGGGGCGGTGACTAAAACTTGAAATGAAAGCTCTTTCTTCTCTCCACTCTCTATCTCTTTATTTCTGCCGCCACGGGGATCCAAGGGGGGTGGAAACTAAAATTTAAAAAGAAAACTCTTCCTCTCTCTCTCTCTCTCTCATATATATATATATATATATATATATATATATATATGTCGCCACACGGGGATCCAAGGGCTAAAATTTTAAAAAAACTCTTTTTTAATCTCTCCTTCTCTCTCTCTATCATTCAAAACAAAAACTCTTTCTTTCTCTCTCTATCTCTTTTTTGTTGTCACCAAGGGTATCCAAGGAAGGACGGCACTAAAATTTAAAAACTCTCTCTCTCTCTCTCTCTCTCTCTCTCTCTCTCTCCTAGAATCGCATATGAAGCAAGTCAAAAGGTCCAAAAGACATGCAACAACAAAATACTAAATTTGGGGTGGATGCTTGACATAAGGAAATGGTTTGGAAGATGGGATGCATGTCACTTGGTCAAGGGGATCCCCATGGAGAGAGAGAGAGAGAGAGAGAGAGAGAGAGAGAGAGAGAGAGAGAGAGAGAGAAGGAGAGATAAACAAGAGTCCCCCCCCCCCCCCCCCTCGTATCCCCTTGGCGAGAGAGAGAGAGAGAGAGAGAGAGAGAGAGAGAGAGAGAGAGAGAGAGAGAAGGAGAAATAAAGAAAGAGTTTTCTTTTGAAATTTTAGTTGTCATCCCCCTTGGATACCCTTGGATCCCCTTTGCCACAAAAATAGAGACAGAGAGAGAGAGAGAGAGAGAGAGAGAGAGAGAGAGAGAGAGATAGTTCTATTATCATCCTTGGAGGTCAAATATGACCTATGGGACCAAATGAACATGTCACGTGGTGTGAGTGGACATCTTAAGTGACTCTCGACGCTAAAAAATGGATGAAATGAGCATCGCAATAGAGAGTCCACATCGTGGTTGGGAGAGGAAGGTATGTGGTGTCAAACGATGAGCACTCAAGTAGTGTGTGGTACTCACTCTCTCGCACTTGACAAGGGCATAAGGTGCAAAGTCGATGCGACTCCTTGCCAGTGCCCCAACGTCCTGTCTCGCAACATAGAGAATGGGAGATAAGACGAATGGAGGCAATGGTGCGGATCGCACTCAACGGGATGGGCTCAAGGATGTAGGGATGGGTTCGGTTACCTCGTTCGGAGAAGAAGAGAGATTTGTAGTTTGGGGCAATGTGTGTGGTGTAATGGCTGAAGCGAGAACCTCCAGATTTCTCCCAAGCAGTGATACATTGGCGTTGCAAGAAGGCCTCATTAACTTGGCAGACAATCGACACATCCTTGACCAAGTGAAATGCATCCCATCTTTCAAACCATTTCTTGATGTCAAGCATCCACCCCGAACTTAGTATTTTGCTCTTGCATTTCTTTTGGACCTTTTGACTTGCTTTGAGAAGGAGAGATAAAGAAAGAGTTTTCTTTTAAAATTTCAATCCCCCGCCTCGGATCCTCTTGCCACATAAATAGAGAGAGAGAGAGAGAGAGAGAGAGAGAGAGAGAGAGAGAGAGAGAGAGAGAAATCAAAAGATAAAGAAAGAGTTTTCTTTTTAAATTTTATTCCCCGCCCCCTCTTCCCTTGGATCCGAGTGGAAACATAAATAAAAAGATAGATAGATAGATAAATAGAGAGAGAGAGAGAGAGAGAGAGAGATAGATAGTTCTATTATCGTCCTCGGAGGTCAAATAATGGGACCAAATGAACATGTCACGTGGTGTGAGTGAAGGTCATAAGTGATGCTCAAAAATGGCTGAAATGAGCGTCACAATAGAGAGTCCACATCGTGGTTGAGAGAGGAGGGTATGTAGGGAGAGCTCATGGCTGTATATATGGAGAAAAGAGGACTTAATGTGGTCAAAAGCGGAGCATTCAAGTAGTGTGTGGTACTCACTCTCTTGCACTTGACGAGGGTATAAAGTGCAAAATCGAGATATGTAGTTGGGGGCAATATGGGCGGTGTAATGTATGAAGCGTGACCCACCAGATTTCTCCCAAGCCATAATACATTGACGTTGTAGAAAAGCTTCATTCACTTGGGAGTCAATTGAAGCATCATGTAGCAATTGTAATGCATCCCATCTCCCAAACCACTTCTTTGTATCTTGCATCCATCTTGTTCTCAAGATCTTGCTTTTATGCGTCTTTTGAACTTTTTTGCTTGCTTCCCATGCAATTGTAGGAAGTCGATGTGAGGGGTTTTGACGCATCTTTATCATGTACTCCACAACCCTTTCCATGCCCATCACCTCAATTGGAAGAGATCCCGACTCAAAAAGTAGGAGCATATATGGTGTTTGTGTCTTAACTTGGAGAAAGTTTGTAAGGAAACGCTTTTGGACATTCTCAAACTCTTTCCAGGTAGACTTTGAGATGCTTACGTCCCACACTTTAACTCCATAAAGAAGAACCGATGTCACCAATGCATCAAAAAGATACTTCTTGAGAGCCCAACACTTGATGTTTCCCGCATTACACATGTTCTCAAATTCATAATATGCTCTCTTTCGCGCGTCAAAACGACGCATAGCACATTCATGCCACTTGTGATTGGACGGAACCTCAAGGCAAGGTACTTAAAGCTCTCAACAACTTCAATTGTCTCATTGGTGTACACAATGCATGGCTTCTCCTTATGGCTGATTTTCACAAGCATAACCTTTGTTTTGGATTCATTCACAATCAGCCCACTATGCAAGCAAAAGTTCTCAAGGACAACCATAAGATTTTGTGCATCTTCTAAAGTGTGTGCTAGAAGCACTACATCATCCGCATACAACAAAAGCATGATTACTGCATTGCAAATAGTGACCTCTTCAATGCCTTCTTCTTGCATAAAGTCAAGTATCATTTGTTCCAATTGATCGATGCATAGACCAAAGAGAGTTGGTGACAACTGACATCCTTGTTTAACCCCAATTGTGCTGACAAAAATTTCTGAATTTTCTCTTCCCATGCGCAATTGACAAATCACCTTCTCATAGATTCGAGAAACCGCAAGCATAAACTCACTTGGCACTTGTAGTTCTTCCATCCTTCTCCACAAATTCTTACGTAGAATCATATCAAAGGCTTTCAGTTCAACTGACTTTCCTCCATGAGAACACGAAGAGTGACAAGATGATCAATGGTGCTATGGCATTGACGAAAACCGGCTTGTCCTTTTGCACATTTGTCATTCTCTTTAGCCCAATCACTCAATTTCATCTCCATTATGCACCCAAACAACTTTTCCATAAGAGACCCAATCATTATAGTCCAATAGTTGTTCACATTCTTTACATCCCCTCCTTTATACAAAGGCTTAATCCAATTAGTACTCCAATCATAACGCATACCATGTTGAAGTGCAAGGTTGAACATATCACACAGCCACTCATGGGTAAAATCTCTCGTCCATTTGATCATCTCTGGCTTGATACATTGAAGATCTCTTGCTTTGCGAGTGGCCAGCTTTTCAAGCCCATCGCATACATCCTCAATAGTAAAAAAAGAATGCATACATGGGAGTGAACCATAAAATGGAATTTTTTCAGCATTTGCTTGCTCATATAATTGCCTACAATGTGTGTACATATCCACAAGACTCAAGTCAACCCGCTTATTCCTCAAGTTTCTCCAAAATCTTCCACATGCATGTGTCTTTTCTTGGACTTGAAAAAGTTATTGCTTTACTTCCCGTCTTCTTCTCTTCTTTTGAATCAATGCCTTGTATGTATGCAAATGACTTTGATAGTTGTCTTTGTCCAAAGTTGCATCAAGCTTTATCAAGGACTTTTGAGCATTTTGACATTCTTTATCAAACCACCGTTTGCATGATCTATCTTTGTTAATACCATGGAGATGCTTTATGGTAAAGCATACTTCGGCACAAGAACAAATAACTTTCTTGAAAAATTCCAATTTAGTTTCCAATGGTGCGTCATGTTGAAGCTTTGTCATCCATAAATTTTGCTCAACCATTTCAATGTACATTGGTGCCCGTTTGAAATCCATACATAGTGATAATTTCTCTTTCCTTTGGCTGAGATTATCATGCTTAGTTGCTTCTCCATATGAAAGGTCAATACATAAGGCCCGATGGTCGGATTTTGGGGTCCATTGGTCAAACATAAAACTCTTTATGTGATACATGATGGCTTCAGAGAGTAGCATATAGTCAATCACACTGTCCCCATTATGTTTCCTACATGTGAATCCATTCGTTCCACTCCACAAAGATACACCATTGGAAATGAGCATACTCGTGCTATTACACATGTGTAAAAGTAACTTTCCATAGTGATCTGGCTCTTTCTCATCCATTGAAGTACGATCATACAAGTGAACTTCCTCTAAATCCCTTGAAATGTATAGCATATCAAATTGTTGAGCATCATGTTGCAATTTTTTGTGCGAGCATTTATATCCCCAAATACAATAACATCACCTTCACCTTTGAAATAAGCAATGTCCTCTTCTGAATCAAAAAATGGGTGATCTCTATCCATGCAAGCATAAAAGGGGGAATCATGATGAGGGATGTAGCAACCGGATACAGAAATGGGTACTCTTTTTGGCGTCATAATTTTCAGCGATACATAATGTTGTACTTGTCATCGTTCACAATTGATGCAAAATCTTCCAATCCTTTCTTAACCATACATGCTACCCCTCCTTGCCCTCTTCGTTGCTTGAGATTCTTTCACCACATCAATGAATGTACATTGTAATCCTCCAATCCATTAATCCCTTGTGTATCATGCTCCCAAGTTTCAACAAGAAGTACAATATCGGCTTTGCTAGTTAGTTCATCAATGCCAACCCCGCATTCCATGGGTATCCATTATAATTTCAAAAGCATATTTTCAATTGTAACTCGGTCTTATAGATCACGTATCCCTATTTTCTCGAGGGACATGAGAGATCTCCTTGTTTTTCTTATTTCTTTCCTCATATACCTTGGGACGCATATTTTGTTGCTTACTAGTGCAATCTTCACATGCAAAATATTGTGTATCCCTCAAATAGATCCAACTATTATTAAGGATAATCTTTTGTTTGGTCTCATCTGGCATGGTGCATACAATTGGCCGTTCTCCCGAGTGAGAAGCTCCTTGCTTCCCCACTCTATGTGCTCCATAGACCATAACTCCAAAAATGCCAAAGTGGGTTTTGAAGAAATCTTCGATAACAATGGCAAGAGAAGAAGGTGTCTCTAACTTCTCTTCAAGAATTCCATGAATAACAATGTTCTTGCTCTCGTTCCTTCACCTCTGCCACATCCACATTCTCAACATTCTTTGTTTGAACCATATCTTGCATGAGTGAGGAATCAGGAACAACATTGTTACCACATACATCTGGACTTATTTGTGTATACATTTTTCATGTCGCATACATCCCAACTCATGGTGTCAAATTTCTTTTCTTCCAATACATGATCATGCTCTACTTTGCTCATGCGCTCCTTCAAAGCATTCAAGTCGATAAGAGAGCATTTACATTCCTTGACTTCCCCTTCAAGTTGCATCAAACGTGTTGTTTTCATCTCAAGTGTCCTCTTGAGATTCTCATTTTCAACCACAAGTACCCTTAGTGTGCCATTCTCCATTGCAAATGCTCGCAAGTCTTCACCTTGTTTGTTTACTATCTCATGCAACGATACCAAGTATGCCATGATCATTGTTTTCAATGTCATTGGTTTGATGGTTGTGTTACTATCTCCACACTTAGGTGATTTTGGATCATTTTCCACAATGGTTGTGGACCTTGTTGAAGAAGAAGAACCCTTGCGAGTGCCGGAAGACATTATATGTAAAATAAGAGATGAGAGTCAACTTTCTTGAACCTATTCACTTCAAAAATGCTCTTACAAAAAAGCTTTCCATAACTCTAAATTTTTTTGTCTTTACACCAATGCGTAGAGGGCGTTGTGATCTTCGATTAAGGCTATAGATCACCCAAATCGGAGTTCAGTTGAAGAAGTTATGATCAAAAGAGTGAATTGCTGTCTACTAGGTCAAAAAACGGCTGCATGGGGGGGGGGGGGGGGAGAGAGAGAGAGAGAGAGAGAGAGAGAGAGAGAAACAGAGAGATAGATAGATAGATAGATAGATTTATTGAATTATTGTCCACGGAGGTAAGATATGACATATGGGACCAGAAACAAAGCATTACAAAGGAGTCCTTCTGAGTGAAGGGGTTGTTGGATACATATCAGTTGAGACAGAGAGAGAGAGAGAGAGAGAGAGAAGGAGAGATAAAAAAAGAGTTTTCTTTTTAAATTTAAGCAGCCCCCCCCCCCCCCCCCCCCCCGATCCCCCTTGGGGGGAGAGAGAGAGAGAGAGAGAGAGAGAGAGAGAGAGAGAGAGAGAGAAGGGAGATATAAAGAAACAGAATGATATGAAGCAACTAAGCATGATAATCTCATCGTAAGGGAAGAGAACTTATAACTATATATGACTTCAAATGGGCACCAATGTATATGGAAAGCTTTAATATGACGCACCATTGGAAACTAAATGAGAAGCTTTGAAGAAAGTTATTTGTTCTCTCTCTCTCTCTCTCTCTCTCTCTCTCTCTCTCTCTCTCTCTCTCTCTCTCTCTCTCTCTCTCTCTCTATTTATGTCGGGAGAGGGATCCAAGGGGGGCGGCGACTAAAAAATAAAAAGAGTACTCTTTATCTCTACTTACCCCCCCCCCCCCCCCCCCCCCTCTCTCTCTCTCTCTCTCTCTGGATCCAAGGGCGAGGGGCGGCGACTAAAATGTTAAAAGAAAACTCTCTCCTTCTCTCTCTCTCTCTCTCTCTCTCTATATATATATATATATATATATATATATATATATATATAATTTTGTTGCCAGGGGATCCAGGGGGCGAGTAAAATTTAAAAAAGAAAACTCTTTCTCTCTCTCTCTCTCTCTCTCTCTCTCTCTCTCTATTTCTATTGCCATGCGGATCCAAGGGGGGACGGCAACTAAAATTTAAAAAGAAACTCTTTCTTTATATCTTGTTAGAAGCTGGACACACCCCACGGCATCTAACTATTCGGAGGATTATTATTTTTGTAATTATTCATTCATTAAGGAAGACCTGATTTTTCACCTTGTAATTATTGGGACTTATAGAAGTTTCCAGATTGTATGATAGTTAGATGGAGTAGATGGTTGATTTTGGAACTTTAGGGTTTGAGAAATTGTAAGGTATATATACCACTTTTTGACCTTAATGAAAAACCTTTTTGTCATTTTAAAAACAAGTTTTGAAGTCTGTGAGTGAACGTATTGTGTACGAGAGAGAGAGTGTGAGCGTCATCTTGACGCTACGTGTGCTCCGGTGGTCAGAATCGAGTGTGGAGAAGTGCAGCGTGTTGCCCCCGACGAGAGCTACGCGCCGATACCTACATTGTACGCGTACGGTCCGGTTGTGCGAGCTCTTTCTACGAGCTTCATCGGGTGTTTGGGTGAGCATACGTTGTCCAATTTTGCATTGCAGCATATCCACGCGTTCACATTGAGTAGAACTACACATTAGGCACTTTAGATTTTGGAAACGAAGACCTGCAGATTTCGGCCAGACATCCTACGTGTTTCTGCACCGGGTGTTTTGGGTTGGGATTTTGGTTCATAGACCTTAGGGAGAGCGACCTATAGGTATTAGTAGGGTCTCCTTCAAGTTCTATGGTATTTCGAGATTGTTTGATGGGTGTTCGGCTCTAGAAAGCGTTGTAGGAAGTTTCCTCTTATGCACTCTTGAAGGCTGTGACTTAGACAATTGGTAGAGACCTCTGTAGGAAATAGTTAGAAGTCGGTCGAATGTAGGTTGACACCTTATGCTTGCTTCCACGCGCCTGCGGGTCGAGCTTCGTCCTTAGCTGACATTACATGTTAGGTGAGTTCTCGTTGTGCTGACGTCCGTCGCGGCGTATCCGTCCAACATTGGCACCGTTGCCGGGGACGAAAACCTTAGGTAGGTGACTGAGACTAATCCTTGAGGATTGGGATTTTTGGCTTGCCAAGAGTCTTGTTTTACATTTAGATAGGATCAGAGGGTGGAGGACTCTCTAGGTCTTAGAGGGAGTCTAGGAAGCGTGTGCATGGCTTAGATCCTTCGACTTAGGTAGATTAGGTAGACCAAGGTAGTTTTAGGTAGTAGTCGAGTTCTAGAGGAGGAGTTGGAGTGGTAGAAGCGGTGAGAGGAGAGCTTGAGAGTCCGGAGAGGCCAAAAAGCAACCAAAAACACCATTAACACCATTTCACATGATAAGTAGGAGTAGAGTAAGTAGGACATCATGATTCAGGATCTAGAGCATTTCATGCATGTACACTTGCTTGGTAAAGTCATCACAAGTTTGTAAAAGACGCAAAAGTGTGTTTGAAAGCCTAATTGAAGTCCAAAAGTTACTGTGAGTGTTTCTGGTAGATCTACAGAGCACCAGAAGCATTTCTGTCAGGAAAAAAATTAATTTCAAGCCAGGAGACATCCTACGCATAGGATGTCTACAGGCTAATCTCGGAGGAATTTTGGGATTTTGAGTTGACCAGTGTGTTCAGAAGGTAGGGTTTACCCCAATTTCAACTTGAAAGTGGAAATTTGACCATATCTTGACAGGATAAGGCCAGATAAACTGAAATTGCCAGACATGCTACCCAAATAGTGCCAAAACATTATTTTGAGACCAAAACCATAAGATGGCTACATGAGCATGTCTTGCATGATATATTGAGTGACTGAAAGGGGTTTCACCCTATTTGGGTGAGAAAATCCGGGGTTCAAAGCGGATTTTAGCACTTGTGACTTAAAAAGGCAAGAACAGCTGAAATGTGGGACTTTTGAAATCCAAACCAAAATCTAAGCATACCACTGGGTTACTGACATCAAGGGGAAGCTGTGGGACAAGTCTGGGGTCAAACAGGCCAAAAAGACATCCTACGCGTAGGATGTCTTCTGAGTGATTTTGGACTCCAAACCCAATTTTGAGTATACCAGAGTGATCAGCAAGTAAAAGGGAGCCTGGGCTTTGAGTTTGAAGCCATTCTAATGAAAAAGACATCCTACGCGTAGGATGTCTAAAGCAAGAAATTGAAGCCAGACTTTGACAGTGAGCATAGCCAGGTGTTGTATAGCCTAAGGCAAGCCTCTTAGTCAATTTTGGTCCAAATTGGAGTTGATTAAACTGATCAATATCAGCAACACGCTGTCGGAACAGATTTCTGACTCATTGACTAGCTAATAGGTGTCCAAACTAAAAAAGTAAAAGCAGCTGTAAGCTCAGCACAACAAGGGGAAACCACAGTGCAAAAGTCCAGGCAAAACACAGCAGGAGACATCCTACGCGTAGGATGTCTATTGAGGCATACTCCAAAGAAAATTTGACTTGGCATAAACAGTGAGATTCTATTTGGCTTAAGGGTTCCAGAACTTCTTTCAGGAGTGAATTTGGACCTTGTTTGCCCATTTGACGAAGCAAAGACTGAATTCAGACTTTTTCACGTAAAAAACATCTGAGGGTAGTACAGTTTCAGATTAGCAGACCTAATCCAGAACATCAGTAGTGTATAAAATATAGTAGTGGTTGAGATTAACTCTCCAGTTATACCAATCATTACTAAGATAACCTCTAGCAGATAAATGCTTTGACTCGATTGCCGAAATTAAAACGCTTTTGTACAGGTATATTCAGCAACAAAGCAAGAAGTTGTGCAGAAACTGACCCTTTGCCAAGTGAGTGGTTGGATTTGTAATAAATTACATTGATAAGTTTGATGAATTTAAGATTAGGTAGATACATTGTTAGAGACCAGAATGTGGCAGGTGACCAAGGTAGCTTAGTGTCCACCGAAGAGAGTGTAACTCGGGCAAGGCTAGATCCGCTAGCACTGATTATTGAGGAAGGTTGTGATACTGACACTTCGTCAGACAAATCTTTCTTCATGATGGGTAGTCAACAGCCAGGAGGTTTCACCTATGATGGACCTATAGAAGGAGGAAGCACCTCCCAAAATCCTTTGAATGATTCCAAGCTCACTGTGATCTTCTTAGAGGGAACAAACTCGAGGGGAGCCCTAGTCTATTCTGACTATCGAGCTCAGAGATTGGAGATAATCCGAGTCTATGATGATGGAGATAGATTCCGAGACGAAAAGGGGAACCACTATCTGATAGTTAGTAACCCTGAAGATTACAACAGATATGGAGATAACGTGGCGAAAGAGAAAATGGTTTCAGAAACTCAAGAACCGCCACCAAACATTGATCGGCCCGGAGCTATTTTTATGTATGATAAGAAAACAACCAGGGTTCCAACTTATAATGAGAATGTGGGAATCTACAACCATGAGAGTGAGGGTATAGTCTCTTACTTTCCCAGCAAAGAACCATACGTAAACGAATTAAGCAAAGACAAGGTTCTTTACTTATTCTCTTATGAAACTGCTACGGGGAAGGGTATAGTTTTTGTTGATAGATACGGACAAGAATACCAACGTATTCTTCCAGAGGAGGTAGAAAGGGCAACAGGTCCAGGAGCATCAGCATATGCCCCTGAGGAAGTGACAAGAGCCACCTACACCCCAAGCAAGTCAACGAATCCTTTTTCAGATGAGTATGACGCTACCTCACATTCCACCCGACCGCAAGCATTCAACAACCCAGGCCAACCAACAAACCAGCCATCATTGCACGCATGGCTTCGACAGAGTACAACAATGGAACAAGACCAAAACCGAGATGGTTATCAAGCCGCACGAGGGCTAAGGGATTTGCAAGAACCACCACTCTATTCAAGGTATCAAGGAGAGAGTAAGCCAAAGACTCAAGGGTCAACAGAGCCTGGAGGACCACCCATAGAACGAGTTCGAAGAGAAGAACCACCTCCAGCGAGAACCGTTAGAAATTATGGCTTAGGAGCACCACTGGGAGAGGAACCAGCCTATTACAGAAGGCGTGAGGAGGTATATCGATTAGGACGGAGAGATTCAATAATGAGGTTTGTAGACCATCGAAGAAGGGGAGTTCAAGGACCTTGATGACGATTCGTCTTCACAACAAAGTGGAAGCAAGTCTTCTAAGGCAGCACCAAAAGGAGAAGTAGCGGTAACCCAGGAGCAGCTTGTAGATGAAGTGCTAAAAAAGATCAACTTGTAAACAGCCCAAGTGGTGTGCTATTGAACAAAAATGGACAAACCATGGGACCGAGGAATGCTATTATAACAAGGGATATGTGAGAGAGAGACCTTACGCTCCCCAAGCTCCGGTAGCTTCCCCTCAAGTTCCATCGATGCCTAGATATCAAGTAGGCAACCTACCAGGACTTGTAGGTGTAGAAAGACCACAACCGGTGTTGGGCCAATAACCACCCCTACCAGGATTACGACCAGTTGGTATAATATACACACCAACAGTAACTGAATCAGAGGATAAAGCTTTGGTGCCTATGCATGCATATTATGAAGATCCCAATGGATATGCGACAAACCCTGTCTATTGGAAGAACCCTCAACACCAGAACCATGGAGTATGATAGAAAATACAGGACCACCAACTGCTGCACATGCAGTAGGAGAAGGAAGATACAGCTTAGATAAACGAACACTGATGTTCATAGCCAATGGAGGCATGGGCGGACAGAGACATGCTTACCAACAAAGAGGAGCTCAAGGAGCACCTCAACAACCCAAGGGACCCTGCTACAAGTGTGGTGGAGACCATTGGCTCAGAGAGTCCTCATGATGAAATCATTAGAGTCAATGCGTATTGCCTAGAATGTGGAATTACTCATTTGATTCCCGATTGCCCAAAAAACCCGAGCAAAGGAGCAAAAACCACCTTGAACATGCTAGAAACAATACCTTTCAGTGGAGGATCGGAAAATGAAACAATCATACCCATTCAGGCGGTAACACGAGCCCAAGCTCAAAGAAGGAAGAACGAACCCATAGTTGAAGAACCAAAAACCGATGCCCAAAGTTCAGAAACGAGAAATCAAAGAAGCACTTGGAAAGCTAGAAAGGCGGGTAGGAAAGGCAGGAATGAGCGAGAGCAAACAGCTCTATCCGAGGAGTTAAAACATACAAAGGAGAGATTAGAGCGGTTAGAGAATCTAGGTAGCTTAAGCTCACACACCATGGCAACCATAGCACCCAAGGAAATAGCAGATCCCAAAAGTGCAGGATCAGGAGGATCTGCACTGGCTGACAAGGTAAATGAGCAGTTGGATGCACTGCTAAAAGCTTATGAAGCTAGACATAAAAAGAACCAAACCCAGGAGCAAAGGTGGATGACTTATCCATATGCATAAATAGAAAAATAGAGGTTGGATATGTGTAAAAATATGATCGAGACAGCTCAATCATTGATGGAAGACCCGCTGGGTAAACGTGCAAATTGGCATGAGGCACCAGCTCCAACCCCGGTCCAACCAACTTTAGAGAAATATGTGGAAACAAAGGAAAAACTCACTAATGCCTATGAGTCCAGAGGAGAGCCTATCATAGTGCCAAATACCACAGATGGGACAAGTGACGGGTTCCAACCTAAAATATTGGCAGAAATGGGTAAAGACGGTAACGGTCTAGACGATCTGTGGAAGCAAATCCGTGAGGCCAACGAGGCTAATAGGATGAGTAACCACGTGAATAGCACAAGAAAAGAAAAGAATGTGATCTTACCTCCTATTGAAGAATTTGAGGCGGGATCACAAATGAACTTTGAGATACATTCACAAGGGGGAGACCAAGGATCAATTAGTTCGGGGCACAGCCAACCAGACTCACTGAGAACTTTACCTTCTTACCTAGGAGAGTACGAAGCCAAGTCAGAAGTGAGAGCAATCCCATCTCAAAGACTTTCTTCTAACAAAGTGATGGATTTGCAAGGATTGATTGAGTTGTTGTCCACTCCGGTGGCATGCACAATCACATTACCAGAACTCCTAAGGTTACGATCAAACATGTGGACCACAGTAGGTAAATGCCTAGAAAAATTTGGAGTGAAAGACCCCACCTTGAAGCTTCAGGAAGGGATCAGAGAGTTGGACAGGCCTCAACTAAACACTAGGCCAGTACCATTGAACAAGGTTGGAGAATATTGCGAGGGAGAAGATGGAAACACCACGCTACCAGTAGAATTCCAAGGAGTAGTTTCCAAAGCTATTCTTGACAGTGGAGCGGGGGTTGCTATTGCCACCAAGGAAATCTAGAAAAAATGGGGAAAACCAGCTTTGAGGGCTACCAGAATGAAACTGCAATTGGCAGATGGGTTCATGGAGAAGCCTCTAGGACTCTTAGAAAAAGTGATTGTCACTTCGTGCGGAATCGAGTATGAGCATACATTTGCAATAGTCGATTTCGACAAAAAGAACAATTATGAGATCATCTTGGGACGACCATTCATGCGACAATTGAAGATGGTCCAAGATTGGGGTTATGACCACATATACCTCAGACATGGCGAGACAACAACTAAAATACACCTGAAAGACCATAGTTACAAAGATGTGAACCAAACACCTGTGGAAGATTTTGATTCAGCTACAGTAGCAGGATCAGAACTTCCAGCATGGTTAGGGCAACCAAAAGAGCTATGGATGTGCGTAGCTTCACATTGTGGAAGCTTAAGAAGAGAGGAATGCGTCATAGAAAGAGCAATTGAGGAAAATGAGTATATTCCGGAACCTTTCCCTGAAGATGCCTTGGAATCTCTCGAATGGGAACACATACTAGCAACATTGGATGTCTGTACCATTACCGACAGTCCAACAATAAAATTTTGCGATAAGGATGGCTATGATGTGCTACCCTATTACATGGTAAGCGTTATAAAAGAGACGGTAGAACCACCAGAACAAGAAGAGTTTTACAACTCCTCTGAGCATCTGGAAGTAAATGATGATGCAGATAATGAGTGTTCAGACACCTCAAGTGAGCGTGGAAATGAAACGAGAATATCAAGTTTTATGATTTTGCTAATCAACACCCTAGACGCCAGGAACGCTATAGGAGGAAACGAGCAGGAAACAAAGCGAGAGAGAACCTGATGCCCAAGATAAAAGGTAAAACTCACTATTTGATACTTGTAAAAGCGGAGGATTGTGTAAAAGATCAAATATCAGGAGGATTCTCAAAAGATCGAAAAGAAAGAACGCGAGAGGAAATAAAACAAGTACGAAAAGCTAAAACCGAAACAAAATCTCAAAAATAAAAAAAAGACACAACAAAAGACCAAGAGTGGACCAAACTGGAGCGTAAACAGAAATACCAAGAACTGAAACGGTCTTTGAGAGAGATATGGACTACTAAAGAAGATATGATGGTAAAGGGGAGTCAAAAAAGAGGAACATGAATGTACCATCACACTATTGGAAATTTACTATCCAGAACAGAAAATCATCATGACACCACCAGTCAAGGAAAGAACCAACCAAGAATCTTACGATGGGCCTAAAAATGCAAAAAAGATAGACCTCGCCGAACTAGGTGAAAAGCCTCAGCCGGTCTATATAGCTAACGATTTAGAGCCTGAAGAAGAAGAACGGCTAACACAACTTCTCAAGAAGTATAAAGATGTGTTCGTTTGGTCCTATAAAGACCTCAAAGGAGTTGATCCATTGATATGCCAACATACAATTCCTTTGAAATCGGATGCAAAACCTAGCAAACAACGTCCTTATACATATAATGACACATTTGCTAAACGAATCAAAGAAGAGATTGATAAGCTGATGGAAGCTGAATTCATCTATGAGATTGAACATACAAATTGGGCGTCACCCATTGTGGTAGTTCTCAAAAAGAATGGAAAACTGCGAGTGTGTGTAAACCTCAAAAAGGTGAATGCAACAACCATAAGGGATAATTATCCCTTACCAATCACAGAACATGTACTTGAGCGAGTGGCCGGGAAACGGGCTTATTCCTTTCTGGATGGGTTTTCAGGATACAACCAAGTGGCAATAGCAAGGGAGGATCAACACAAAACAGCGTTTGCCACAGAATGGGGGATTTATGCGTATCGACTTATGCCATTTGTCTTAACTAATGCCCCAACCACTTTCCAAAGGTTAATGACACACGCATTCAAGGAATACCTAAGAATTTCTTAGAAATTTACACGGATGATCTTTGTGTACACTCTCTTCTACGAGAGGAGCATATCGACCATTTGCAAAAGGTCTTTGAAAAATGCAGGACGTATCAAATCTGTCTTAACCCGAAAAAGTGTGTATTCATGGTTAAGCAAGGCCGCATCTTGGGACACATTGTCTCAAGAAATGGCATAACCACAGACCTAGACAAAGTCAAAGTCATTGTAGACCTACCCAGGCCTACTAATGCGAAACAAGTGCAATCCTTCATGGGACACTGCGGATATTATCGAAGATTCATATACATGTATGCGGTTATCGCACAACCTCTGTATCGTTTGCTAGTCAATTTCGAGTGGACCGAGGAGTGTGAAACTTCATTCCAAAAGCTGAAGGAAAACCTTATATCAGCACCTGTACTAAAAGCACCAGATTGGGAAAAGATATTCCATGTGCACATTGATGCTTCAGCATATGCCGTTGGAAGTATTCTGGCTCAACCTGGAGACGGAACCATAGATTTTCCGGTTTGCTATGCGAGCCGACAGTTAAACAGTGCAGAAAAGAACTACACAACCACCGAGCGGGAAGGGTTAGGAATGATTTATGCTGTAAAGAAATTTCGGCATTATTTGCTCCCAAATAAATTTGTGTTCTTCACAGATCATCAAGCTCTTTTGTATCTGGTAAATAAACCTTGCAACACAGGGAGAATCGTACGTTGGTTTATTATATTGCTAGAATTTGACTTCACAGTGGTGGTCAAAAAGGGTAAAACCCATCTACGAGCGGATCATCTTTCAAGGATACACAACAGGGAAGCTCCTGAAGGAATAGATGATGACATACCAGATGCGTATCTTTTCAATATTGAAATGGTACCCAAATGGTCTCAGAAAATCGTTAGCATTCTTTCCATTGGAAGTAGGTTTGATAATACGGAATGCAGATCCAAACAGCAAACAATTCGACAAACAAAAAACTTCCAGTTGATAGCAGGACGGCTGTAGCATCTTGGATCGGACCTAATCCTACGATTATGTATAAATCCGAAAGAATTCGAGTGCTACCTTGAAGAGTCACATGTCCAGGGTTGTGCATTTCATTGTTCAACAGTGAAAACACACCAGAGACTGAAACAGTTAGGGGTTTATTGGCCAACTATGTATGCGGACACACATTCTTATGTTACCAATTGTACTATATGTAGTGCCAAATGACCAGTGGATCACACAACTTTGCTTCAGGTAAACATAGCACTTGCATGGAGTCAATATATCATTGACTTCTTAACCACCAGGACGTTCCCTGAGAACATCAAAAGAGCACGGAAAAAAGCTATAGAGCTGGAAGCTCATGACTTTCAGTTAATTGGGAACCAACTCTATAAGCGAGGAAAGGACAATCAACTTAGAATCTGTGCAAGTGAAAGTGAATACCTGCTAATTCTAGAACACGCACATAGCGGAATGAGTGGAGGCCATTTTTTGGGCGATAAGACGACAAAAATTGTCTTAACCGCAGGAATTTGGTGGCCTACATTACACATGGATGCTGAAGAGTTTGTAAAGTGTTGTGACGCATGTCAACGCACCAAGGTACCAATAAAAAGAGATGAGATGCCATTACGGCCAATGATGGGAGCAAGAGGATTTGCAAAATGGGGGATTGATTTTGTGGGACCTATATCACCCCCTGCATATCGCACCACTGCACAATTTTTGTATGAGAATGTTTTTGTACGTTACGGGTTACCAATAGAAATTATCAGTGATCGTGGGACACATTTTCTTAATGAAGTCATTGGATATCTACTAGAGGAATTCATGGTCATACATAGGAAATCTGCACCATACCATCCATAGGCCAATGGGCAAGCTGAGGCCACAAATAAAACACTATGCACAGTCCTCACTAAAATAGTGTCAGAATCAAGAACAGATTGGGATCAGCAGCTACACTCAACACTATGGGCATACAAGGTAGCTTACAAAACATCAATTGGAACAACACCATACAACATGGTGTTTGGCCTAAATGCTATACTACCCATAGAGTTTTTAATTCCAACTCTACGAGTAGCAAAAGGCTTAGAATGGACAGGGCATGAGCTCTCTTCACGAATTGATGATCTTGAAAAGCTAGATGAAGTTCGCTTACGAGCTGTGGCTTCAATCTATGCTAAAAAGAGAAGACAAAAGGAATTTTTTGACAAACATATGTGTACCAAAGAGTTCAAAATAGGTGATTACATACTTGTTTATACCTTGAAGCAACATGCCAAGAAACTTAAAAAGCGAGGGATGGGACCATTTGTGATTAGTGATCTATCACAAAGTGGAGCTATCAAGCTGGCTACATTAGCAGGTGAAGAAATGCCGAACTGGATTAGTGGATGTCGACTGAAGAGATATCATCTACCACTCACACAGGAGATGCTCCAACAAATTCATCAAGGAAAACAAAGAATGAAGGAAAAACAAAGAGTACGAGAGGAAGCTCAAGCAGAAGCACAAGAACACATTGCAAAAAGAAGACTTCTGCGACAACAACAACAAAGTGGACCACCATTGCGAATCAATGCCATTCGACTGACGAAGTTGGATGAAGAGACAGTGGAGCCAATAATAACGGTCAAAGTGGGCAATAATCATGTTTAATCGACGGCATTGCTTGATTCGGGAGCTCATGCAAATTTGATCTCTTACGGCGTATACCAACAGCTCGAAGTCACAGGTCAACTTCATCCTACTCCTCAAGTGCTGGAAAGTAGCACGTCACACCCGTTGAAAACATTGGGATGGACTATATTGCATGTACAGATACATCAATATATTTACCCACACAAATTCTATGTGGTAACAGATGAAAGCACACAACACCCAATGATGCTGGGGCAACCTTGGCAAAAAGAGTACAATGTGCAGATAGATTGGAAAGCAAAGGCAGTCAAAATTCAGCATGAACATGAACAACAAGTGATAGCCTTTGCTCAGCAATACCAGAATGATCAGCTGCAAGCCATGCAATCACTGGAACAGAAGCCAAAAGCAAAAATGCAATCAAAGAACGAACTAGTACTTGAGACCAACAACCAGGTAAAAGCCAACCATGCTAATTACAGACATATGAAGTCACCTCCGCAATGCAAAGATCTAGGTTACCAAAACAAAGCAAACAAGTATGGATGCGGAAGGATAGAAATGCCATGGCGGACAAACAACAATGCAACAACAAAATTCCAACAAAACAGATGGTTCAACCACAAACCAAGGGCATAAAACAGATATGGATCCCAAAGAAAATGCTTAGCCATAACCCAAATTTCACTCGCATTTGGATACCAAAGCAAAAGCAAAAGGAACTCCCTTCAGTACAACCACCAAAAACGGAAGGCAGACAGCTGCATTTCAAAAAGGAAAACCGCCTTATGTGGATGCCAATAAACAACAAACCAATGGCAAACAATAAAGTGCCAAACCATCTACAAAAACCGGCAGCAACAAAATACCAATGGAAAGCAAAGGCAATACGGCCCATAACCATTACGGCCCAGCCAATTCTCTCCTTAGACACAGCTATGGCTCTATCAACAGTTTCGGCAAAGCAAGTGCCTTTTGCAAAAAAGACAATTAAACAGAGAGCAGTAGAGTTACAACTGTTACTTGCAAAGAAAACAGAAAACCTCGACAGCAAATGCCAATAAGCATCTTGCTTATTCCCTTCTCTAACACAGCATTAATTTTTCCAGGCATTGACCGAGTATGCATAAAGTAGGGCCACATTAATCGGCCAGACATTAGCACAAGTTTTTCAACCTATGCACGGCACATACTCCGAGGCGATACCTTGTTGTCCGGGAGGACTCCGGCTAGGAGGGGGGGAGGCATTCTCAAATGCGGAACCAATAACAGAAACAACAAGAAAGGGCATGATTTTCGACTATTTTAAGGGTTGTTGTTTGATTGCAAAATTTTCTGGAGTAACCCAAGTATAGATGCCCTTATACAGCATGTATCCACAGGTATATGGGGCCAAATGCCAAATCAAGCCCCTAGGTGTGTGTATATAAGTAGAAATAGACATTTTTCGAGCAAAATATCGGTAAAACAGATAAATCCAGCCATAAAAATTGCATGAGAGTGTATATAATGTTTTGCGGTGATGTTTGTGATTTATTATGATTTTTGGGGATTTTCTGGGTTTGATTTGCTATTTTCCTTTTAATTTTGCTAATTTTCGGCAGAAAAACTTCAAAAATACAAAAAGCAGATGAAAAACAGTCATAATAAAAACAAAAAATACAGGGATGACCAGTGACTATAGGAAACCTATGGTACAGTGGGGGTGCAATTATGAGACTGGAGCGAAAAGCGTGTTTTGGCCAGGTTTTGACCGAAATGCCAAATTTCTGGTAAACAGAGCAAATGGAGTCCAAATCAAGAAATTTTTGAGCCTAAACCGCATCTCGCAAGAAGATAGGAGCACATGTCAAATTTCATGAAAAGTGGTTCGGGGACCTCCATTATAAGAAATTTTCACCTCATTTTTAGCTCATTCTCACTATTGACTTTGTGGAGAGAGCTTCTGCCACCTAGAGCGGACCGAACTTCCAGCAGCTTCTGCGATGCGCACGACTACCCAGCGAGCTCCAGACATGAGAGGTAGGCTCACCACCTTGAGCTTTTCGCGCATGTTTGTCATTATGTCGCGAAAACTAGCGTAGGGGTCACACACAAAGCGGGTGGTAGAGACCTACAAGTAGAGACGACGGCCTAACGGCTAACCCGAAAGCAACAAGACTTCATCGGCAGCTTACCCTAGTCTAGGAGACCAGTCCTGGATGTCCAAAGGCAGGAGGAAACCATCGGGAAAAACCCTAATTCCCAGAAACCCGCAAGAGGCCACCAAATGAGGAATCGGCGAAACGACGACCAAATGCTACCAAAAGTCATGGGTAGGAGCATCTCGACATGCTCGACAAGTCTATATGACCCCTATGACCAAAAAGTGACCCGAAGCGGCACTAAACTTCAGAAACGGCATCAGACACACAAAGTGTCAAATTGCACTTGCGGCCAAACCGCAAGTCCGTTTGCCACCAAACTTCACGAGCAGCCTTCCTAGACCATCAACAACCAAGTTCTATGGTGGTAGACCACCACAAATCATCAAAGGTATGTAAACACGACCACGGGTGCTTCTAGAGCGACAAATTGCCAAATGAAGCTCCGGTGAAGCCAAAGTCAACAAAAACCATACTGCAAGGATCTCCAAGGGATTAGGAAGCTATAGAGACCAACATCAAGAAATTTCATCGCCAAAAAGCACTCCAAAAGTCAGAAAACGGCTCGGAGGCTTTGAAGTCCACACAGGGAGTTATTCTCTATCCATTTGACTTTTTTGTTGAAATTAGGCTCAAAAGGGACTTAGGGGGGCCAAGAGCAAGCACTGGGAGCATCAGCAATGAAAAAATCACCAGGAGACATCCTACGCGTAGGATGTCTCAAGAGCACTTTTGGGCACAAACTCCAACATTTTTCATCATGCACTTTTTCTGAATGACATTTACAAGCTATCCACCAAGTCTCATCACATTTGGACCAAAATTGACCTCATATGCATGAAAAAACGCAAAGTTAGGGCATAGAGGCAATAATGGGCCATAGACCTACCAAATCTTGTCCAAATCCAATGAAACATGCTCAACACATTCACCAACACATCAACAACCAATCTGTGTGGTCAGAAGGAAAAAATGATGAAATAGACATCCTACGCGTAGGATGTCTATTTGACTTTTTTGACATGCAAGGGATGTTTTATCATTCCAGATCCAATCACCTCATCATCAGGAGCCCATATATCAAGTTTGAGGCCATTCTAATCATTTTTGACCCCCAACACCTTCAAGATACGCTTTTTGAGCCCAAAAACACCACACAGGCCCTTACAAGCATCAAATCTTGTCCAAATTCAAATCGAAGCACATGGCCATGTTCCATAGGCCAAGGACAACCCACAGGACAAGTTTCATGTCATTTTGATGAAAAAGACATCCTACGCATAGGATGTCTCCAGCATAAATTTAGCCTTCTGTGCAAAGAGTGACATCATGGGAGCCAATACCATAGTGCAATAAGCCCATATACCAATTTCCAACCCATTTGGACATCAATTGCTACCTTTCTACCCAAATTGTGACCTAAAGCCTGAATCAACCCAAAAATCCACTTTTTGATATCCAAATTCAAATCCAAGCATATAGCCATGTTCCATGAGCAATACACTACCAGCATGTCAAATATGAACCAATTCTGATGAAAAAGACATCCTACGCGTAGGATGTCTAGATGAAAATTTTTTGTCAGATTTGCACTATGAGCACATGCACAGCTTCACAAGTTCCTTTTAAGCTTCATTTTCAATTTTCAAGTCATTTGGATAAGTAAAACTCAGTTTCGCAGCTAATATGGAAAAAACGCAAACTTCGGACTACTGAGTGCAACAAGATCTATGGCAGCCTCGAAGTCACCGGCAAAGAAGAGAATGACCATCAAGGATTACCTGGAAGAAGTGGAACCCTTTGTCATTCCAAAAGGAACACTAAAGCCCACCAGCACATGGATACAAGAGGATCTGTTAGAGTCCAACGACCTAAAGATCTACCAAGGAGTGTTCAAAGACACTGAAGACAATGTTATCGAGCTACCAATGCTGCCGAGAGAACTCAATGAGTTTGTACAAAGCAAGATGGCCGGATACTTGGAGAAGATTGATCTCCACAACGGCAGGAGTGGACATCAAGAGAGTTTGGGAGTTTGTGACAAGCATCAAAGAGGATGGAGTGGCCAAAGTAACAGATTTACAAGGCAGACCAGAAACAGAGATAATAATCACTGAGCGGGTTGTAGTAGATGCACTAGACCTCTCCAACGAGGGGGATAGTGTAACAAAAAGAAGGGATGAGGTCAAGGTGTACAAAGAGAAGAAGGGGAATTACACCTTTGAAGATATTTCCAACCCAAGAGTGGCAATCATGAGCCAGTTATACAACCAATACTTCCACATGTGCACGAAGAGGCCACAAAAGTACAGGATGCCGCCAGGTGCAATTGCCACGACATTCACGTGGTCAATGAAGAAAGGCACCCCAAAGATAATCAACTATGCGGCATATATACATGACAACCTAGTAAAGATGGATAACAAAAAGCCAACCTATATAGTGCCAGGAGAACTCATCACCAAGGTGGTTTATGGGGCACTACACGCAAAAGGAATGTGGCCTGACCCCCCGTCTCAGAATGATTGGCTGACGTTAAAAGAAGACAAGGAAGACGAGTCGCAAAGAGCACCAAAAGTGGCTACAAGACTGAAAAGACAGCTAGAGCCAGTTCAAGAGGAGTAACCCGAGCAGAAGAAAGGGAAGAAAGAGTTTGCTCAAGTGCCGGCCAAAGAAACAAGGTCACAAAAAGCGGCAAGACTAGAGAGACTGATGGAGAGCCCTCAAGGGTGATTTAAGTGAACTCTGGAAGCCTTCTCTAGAGTCTATGTCAGGATCGTCCAGAAGAGTGCAAAGGGACCGATTTGAAGACTATATCAAGAATTTTGAGATTCTTGCTGCTGCATCAGAGAACATTCCACATGTCCCTTTCACAGAGGAAGAGGTACAACAAATACGGCAAAAACTGTTGGATGAGCAAGAGAGCTAGGAAAGAGAAAGAAAACCAAAAGCAGACAGGGACTTAAAGGGCAAACCTGCATCTCTACATCCCAGCCCTAAACCCAGCCCACAGCCATCACCACCGCCCTCACCACCTCCTAGCAACCCCCCACCAGAAGATAAGGAGGTTGAGGACAAACAAGAAGAAAAGCAAGCAGAAGGGCAAGAGCAGAGATGAGAGCCGGAGCCAAAAGAAGAGGCCAAGCCTCAAAGTGAGCAAAAAGAATTAGATGATTCGTACTATGCATTTTTGGACCTGCCAGCTGCAGGATATACGAAGGAAGAAGCCGCCACAGTCGCATTCGACTTGGCGAGGGCAGGGCCTAAAGAACAGATGCAAGGCATCAGGCTAGTGGAGTTAAAGGAAATTGCTACAGATACAGAGGACCTACACCCGCCCTCCAATGATAGGGACGTGGTGATGACAAAGCTAACAGGATTGAGAGCACAATCCATGGCTTCAGAGAAAGAGATGACAACTCTCAAGGCCACTGAAGAAAAGATCAAAATGGAAGTAGATTCTCTGCAAGCACAAAGCCAAAGACAAAAGGAGAGAGAAGCTGACCTACAGGCCAGCTTAGCAAGGGCACTACAAAGCTTCCAGGCAATGGAGGAAGCCAATCAGGAAGCCACAAAAAGAATGCAAGGAGTTGAAGAAGAGTGTCAGCAGCTCAGCAAGTCACTGCTAGATGCCGAGAAGGAAAGAGATAATCTGACACTACAACTGGCAGAAGAATCTAAAGAAGTAGAAGCCATGAGGAAAGCCAAGGAAAGAGCAAAGATAGATCAAGAAGCAAGCTAGGATGAGGTCCTAGAGCTCAAAGACCAACTCAAGGTCAAAGATCAGACCATCCAAAGGCTGCGGGCATCACCTGCTAGAGTCAGAGCTACTAGCACGACTCAAATCACGACTAAGAGTCAACTCTATGAAGAGCAAATGCAAGAACTTCGGAAAGAGCTGACTCTAGAGAAAAAACAGAGATTGATGATGGCAGAAGGATCTATAGTCATGCAAACGAGAATGGAAGAAGGCCAAAAAGCCCTGCAAGAAGAAGTAGAAAGCATGAAGAGAAAGGTCGAGGAGGCGGAAAGAATAAACGCTGAACTTAATGACCTCCTCGTGAATATGGGCGAAGAAGCTGAAACGGAAAAGCAAAAACTCCTCAGGCAAATTGAGGAGTTGAAAGGCCAGCAAGGAGGAGAGGCAGAGAGCACAGGACCAGCCACCAATGAGGGCATTGACCTAGAAAATGTGGCAGATCCGATGGACACGCCTATGGAAGAGGAAATCCTAGAAGGATCCTCTCAAGAGCCACAGGATCTCACACAAGAAGAGGAAGAAAAATTGCATAAAGCAATAGAGGTAGAGCTCAGAGAAACCACAAAGGAAGCCTTGGAGTGGGAGCAGAGGGTCTTCAAGTCTATGACTATTCAGAAGATCAACACCAACAACCTTAGGCGCGAGTGGCTTTAACCCTCTCTCCCATATCCATTGCTGAAATATGAGGCAGCTACCATAAACAAGCGGATCAGAGAAGAGCCAGTTGTACCTCTTTACAATGCAGATACCTCAAAACCAGAAGGGGTCAATCTCATTGTGGATTCTCAGCCAAAGTGGAGGAAGGCCTGGCTTACAAAGTACCCACAATACCTAATCCACTTGGTAGAGGCACCTAAAAATATCAGAGACAACCTCAGCTTCTGTCCTCTACCAAGGATTAGGACGTGGAAAGCGTAGGAAATTTTGCAAAGAAGCCAACCCACTTGGCTGAACTACCCCAAGCTGTCGGGCTTGAAGGCAGGTGAGAGAATAAGTGTCCAATACATGGTGAAAACCCTAACGGGCGCCATAAAGTTGTCCACTGGCTCACCTGACCTTACATGCATTATGATGAGGAAAATGTGCAGAACCATCTTAGAAGTGTTAGACCTTCAAGCCAGGCCAGCTGACTGACAGCATCTTTTTCTTCCAAGATACATACAAATGCGCTTATGATCTGTCAGGTCAGCCTTCCAAGGAGGTGATACATGCGCTGTATCAAAGGATAATGTTTCTACCATCCTATCACCTCCAAGCTTTTGAAGAAGTGTTCTACACAAGTTTCTTCATCGTAAATACTGACATTTTTGGCCCAACAATGCTGAACCTACATGCCATATACGAATCACTGCTAAAGATGCGAGAAACGATACGATGAAGCAGCAGATCAAGGCCATGTCGGGGACGACATGAGCAAGGAGGGGGGGAGTTTTAGAAGCTGGACACACCCCACGGCATCTAACTATTCGGAGGATTATTATTTTTGTAATTATTCATTCATTGAGGAAGACCTGATTTTTCACCTTGTAATTATTGGGACTTACAGAAGTTTCCAGATTGTATCCCAGTTTTGATAGTTAGATGGAGTAGATGGTTGATTTTGAAACTTTAGGGTTTGAGAAATTGTAAGGTATATATACCACTTTTTGACCTTAATAAAGAACCTTTTTGTCATTTTAAAAACAAGTTTTGAAATCTGTGAGTGAGCGTATTGTGTACGAGAGAGAGTGTGTGAGCTTCATCTTGACGCTACGTGTGCTCCGATGGCCGGAATCGAGTGCGGAGAAGTGCAGCGTGTTGCCCCCGATGAGAGCTACGCGTCGATACCTACATTGTGCGCGTACGGTCCAGTTGTGCGAGCTCCTTCTACGAGCTTCATCGGGTGTTTGGGTGAGCATACGTTGTCCGATTTTGCATTGCAACATATCCACGCGTTCACATTGAGTAGAAATACACATTAGGCACTTTCGATTTTGGAAACGAAGACCTGCAAATTTCGGCCAGACATCCTACGTGTTTCTGCACCGAGTGTTTTGGGTTGGGATTTTGGTTCATAAACCTTAGGGAGAGCGACCTATAGGTATTAGTAGGGTCTCCTTCAAGTTCTATGGTATTTCGAGATTGTTTGATGGGTGTTCGGCTCTAGAAAGCGTTGTAGGAAGTTTCCTCTTATGCACTCTTGAAGACTGTGACTTAGACAATTGGTAGAGACCTCTGTAGGAATTAGTTAGGAGTCAGTCGAGTGTAGGTTGACACCTTATGCTTGCTTCCACGCGCCTGCGGGTCGAGCTTCATCCTTAGCTAACATTACATGTTAGGTGAGTTCTCGCTGTGCTGACGTCCGTCGCGGCGTATCCGTCCAACATATCTCCTTCTCTCTCTCTCTCTCTCTCTCTCTCTCTCTCTCTCTCTCTCTCTCTCTCTCTCTCTCTCTATCCCTTTATTTCTGTTGCCAGTTGAATCCAAGGGGAGTGGAGGGCGGTGATTAAAGTTTAAAAAGAAAACTCTTTCTTTATCTATTCTTCTTATTCTTCTTCTCTCTCTCTCTCTCTCTCTCTCTCTCTCTCTCTCTCTCTCTCTCTCTCTCTCTCTCTCTCTCTCTCTCTCTCTCTCTCTCTATGTCACCAAGGGCATTCAAGGAGGGCGGTGACAAAAATTTAAAAAGAAAGCTCTTTCTTTCTCTCTCCACTCTCTATCTCTCTATCTCTTTATTTCTGTCGCCACGGGGATCCAAGGGGGGTGGAAACTAAAATTAAAAAAGAAAACTCTCTCTCTCTCTCTCTCTCTCTCTCTCTCTCTCTCTCTCTCTCTCTCTCTCTCTCTCTCTCTCTCTCTGTTTCGCCACACGGAGATCTGTGGGGGGGGGGGGAGGGCTAAATTTTAAAGAAAAACTCTTTTTTAAAATCTCTCCTTCTCTCTCTCTATCATTTAAAACGACAATCTTTCTTTCTCTCTTTGTCATAATAACTAATATCTAATTCTCCTAAATGATTTTCTCATGTTAAACTGATCATTTAATATGGGGAAGTACCAGGGGAGAAAAAGCTAGAATATTGGTTAAGCTAAAGACCAGCCACAGTAGGGATCCAAAGGAGAGAAAATAGGGATCCAAAGAGGGGGCCATCTACAAAAGAGCAATGTGCAACAATGGGCTTCAAAGACCTTAGGGTTCAGCCCATTAAGACTTCCAAAATGCTAAGGTTCCAAAATTCAAAGGTTATGTCCATATGGTCAAGCTTAGTGGAATTGGATACTTTGTGTGTGTACAAAAAGTCTTCAAGACTCCTACATAGGAGGGGGCGAGCCTTGTAAGTAGGGGATGAGAGAGAAACACGCACACACACACACTCATAGGCTCCCTTTACACAAAGGGAATAGGGGACACATGTCAACTCCCTAGGCCAATTTCCCACAAGGTGCACTCAAATCATATTGGATGGCCATAGAGGTGGACCAATGAGAATTAGGCTAAAGTAAATATAGTTTGATTCATATAAAAACACTTAATAAAAGAACCGATAAGAATTAAGCTCTTTAGAAGACTATTGGACAGTCTCCCAAGGGGTCCAATGAGCATTCAGCAGCCCAATGGCTTGCCTGCTTCCTATTGGCCAGAAGACAAAGGGGTCGAGTGAGAGTTTAGTTGCATTATTTAATTACCTAAAGCTCTCACAAAAGGGGAAAGGGGGACACATGTCACAAGGCTATCACTTATGCTTCTCAATTTTCATTGGCTAAGCTTGGAGAGGTCCAATGAGGTGCCAACATGAGGATTTAGCAAGAGGGGTCAACCAAGAGAGAGAGGGGGCTGATTTTTCAAAGGCATTCTTCCACACACACTCACACAATCTCATGTGTAAAGCAAGAAGAGACTCTCTTCTTCTCAAGCTTTAATGGAAAGCCCATCACCTACTCCAAGCTTGTGAGAAGGGAGGACTACACCAACAGCTCTTGGCTTTGTGATGCAAATCCAACCAAGATCCAAGCTTCAATGCATGCTCATCTCCTCTACCATGCTAATTACTAAGCTATGTTATGCTAATATGAGTGATTATGTGAGGAGATATACATCTTTCTCGTAAGACTTCTCCTTCTTTCTCTCAATCTACTCTCATACCCTGTTAGCTCTCACCATCTTCGGCATTCTTTTCAGAGGGGAATACATAGACATGGAGAAGTGTCCAAAATGTGATTTCGAGAGATATCGAGTAGATCTCCACGGACAAAAAAAATCCACAAAAGATTTTGCGACATTTTCCTCTGCTTCCTCACATCAAGCATTTCTTCAAATGTAAGTCCATGGTTGCCCTAGCATCATGGCATGAGGAGAATAGATCTTCGGATAGTGTGCTACGGATTCCTGCAGATTGCGCAGCTTGGAAACATATAGACGACACATGGCCGGATTTTGCCTGGGAAGCTCAGAATTTTCGCATAGGCCTGGCTATGGATGGTGTAAATCCATTTGGTCAGAGGTCAACATCTTACAGTGTATGGCCCGTTGTCATTGTCAACTACAACATTCCCCCGTGGTTGACTACCAAGAAGGGACACCTGTTTCTAAGCTTGATTGTGCGTGGGTGGTATAAAGTTAAGAATATGGATGTATATCTTCGTCCACTATTGAAAGAGCTACAACAATTGTGGATTGGCATAGAAGTGGTGGATATAAGCCGACACACAAGTCGACAGAATGCTTTGATCAAAGGCATTCTAATGTGGACCATGCATGACTATCCCAGACTAGCAGAATGCTCAGGTGATTTATACTCAAACTCAAATACTATAAATCTTGCTTTTTCTCAAGCTTATCTGTTATCATGTGTATACATGCAGGGCTTCAAACAAGCGAATACAGAGCATGTGTCACATGTGGACCTAGACTTAATGCACGTAGGGCATCCTCACTGAAGAAGCAAATCTATGAAGGTCATCAAGCGCATCTTCCAGAGAATCATGAGTTACGCAGTGGTTTATTTGGAAGAGAGCCACTGAGGATGTATGCACAAGCATGGTTAGAGCAAAAGGAGATGTGTGATGACAGTTTGCCCCCAGGGATGAAGAGACTCTCTCTATGGTACGAGTTACCATATTGGCCCAGATTCATGATCAATCACTTGCTCGATCCAATGCACATATTCAAGAATGTGGGTAATCTGTTGTGGGACCATCTGATTGGTAGGTGGTTTTTCATCCTACAAAGTCTGCATCAAATTGGTGGTGTAAGACATTTGGTCGTGTTCCCTGTCGTGACGAGGAGTTCAAGCCACAGTCTCTTCATTCTTGGGACCATCTTATCGCTAGGTGGTATTTCATCCTACAAAGTCTGCATCAAATTAAATGAACTATGAAGGACTGATTAGTTCCCTATCGTAGTTTCCCGAGACTTTGATGTCGACGAGACGATCTTCACACTCTTCTAGGCGCTATGCTCTAGTGGTGGCGGCGGCGATTGCTGTGGGGATGCCGCTGCTGATGCCTCACACCACCTTGTATTTGATGAGGCTCCTTACCTTCCCCTTCTTTGCTTGCCCCCACACCAGCCCCACGGCATTGCCATCTATGCCAGGTTTTGCACGGCTATTGGCCGTTCCTGGCTACACACCACTAGCTACTCCTCCGGGAGTCACCCCAGTCAACACTCCTCGCTTTGGGACCCAGACTCCAGTGGAGACACTTGGCGTCCGTACCCCCACGAGACGCCACTAGAGACACCAGTCGAGACCCCTGCCAAGACACCCAGGTTCACGCTTCACAGGCGAGAGGACTTACTGTACTCGGCCGACATCAGCGGCGGCATCATCTTGGATGACGAAGGTAAGAAGGTGATCTCACGCATGCGCGGCCTTTTCTCTCAGGTGTTTCGACACTACATACTAAACACTTGGAGTGAAGTACCAAATGAATTAAAAGACAGAGTCATCAGCATGCTACATGACGAGTTTTGTGTCAAGTCGGGATGAGCGCTTCAATGAAGACCTAATGAAGGTTCGAATGTGCAAATATTGCAAGCACAAGCGTTCTGAAGTACAAAAAGCGATAAGAGTGGGTGGAGCAGACCGGATTGACTGGCCCAAGAAGATTGGAAGAATGCGAAGCGAGCAGCACGCGAGAATCTTGACAAGTGGAAGTAACAAAAGGAGGCATCCAAAGCATGAGTAGAGGCAGGGAGCTTGCACCACTTGGGGAGTGGCGGGTGGGCATCATCCGAGGCCGATTTTGTAAGTATTTTTGCATTGCCCTTTAGGTTTGGTAGTTACGTCTATTTACACTTTTAAATTCTAACATAATGTATTCTTTGTATGTTTTGAACAGTAGTCGATGATAGGATGTGACCCCACACCGTACGAGCGTGAGTACGCGGGAAGAAAGGGCTTAAACGCCCTAATGGACATTCTCAGTTCTCGCGGCGGCATGGTTTGTTGTATTTTAATGATAAGCTAAGAAAATAGATTGTTTTGTAATTATACGGTTATACTTACAAAAACTCTTATTGTTTTTCTGCAGAATCTGACAGATACGCCGCTTGGACACGATGAGACGTCTAATTAGATGACGTCGGTCTATTGCCATAGCCAGATAGCACTAGTTTTCTTTTGTCATAGCATGTATAACGAGATGACATGTGTATGTCTTTTTGTAACTATTGAAAAACGATGTATTTTCTCAATAATGACTATTGTGTTGTAACTATTACATTTGCAAAGCTTAACAATCAAGTGATTTTGCCTATGATGTGTATAATTTTGTCATTGATTTACTTTCGTCCAATTAATTTGGTTAGTTTTGTATCTTTATTCTGCAAACAATAATGTGCATGATGGAGTTAATGGTGATATTGTCTTGTGGGTGACTACTTTGGGTCTATACCTTGCACTTTCTTTCAATGGTGGATTTATTACTCTCAGGCATTGCTATAAGCGTCTCTATATAAAGTTCTGCAACGTTGCTATAAGCATCGCTACAAAAGGACTACAATCGTCACTATATGCATCGCTATTTAGCAACGATTATAGCGACGTTCTCGTAGCAAGGCTTTTAGCGACGGTGGTAGCAATGCCAGGGAGTTAAAAAACCCCATGTATTTCTGTCGCTAAAAGATTCACAAGTGCACATAACCTCTTGTAGTGAATGGTTAATTGCAAGTGTGTGTGCACTAAAATCAAGTGTGTGTGCATTCTAATTGAGTGTGTATGCCTAATTTTAGGTGTGTGTACACATCTCCAACTAGAGATTTGTGAAATCACATTGCAATTTCGACAAGATTAACCCTTTTATGTGCGCACCTAAAGATTGGTAAAAACTGTCAATTATTTGTGTGTGTGTGTGTGTGTGTGACTAAAATGTGTTTAATGTGCATGATTAATTCAACTTTTCATTGCATATTTGATGTATGTATGGGTTAATTGCTGCGTTTTTTAGCTCAAAATAGGGATTTGCACAATCCAAATGCATCAAACTTTGATCTAATTTTCTCGCTAATTTTATCGATTTAATTTTGATTTTATTGATGAAATTATTTGGCAGTCGAATTGATGTGCTTATTATGATTTTATTTGTGTGGATAATTTTTAATTTAAAAAAAGGTATTTTTAGGATAATTTTTGGTAATTTTTGGTATTTTTGCTTAATTTCGTAAAAAATTGATATCGTGTGATCTTTACGAGCTGTTTTGTATGGCATGATTTTGAGCGCATTTGTTCCCTGCTTGGTCGAGTTTTGAGCGATTTGCTATTTCCAAGGGTTGGGTTGATGATTTTGTCAAATTTGGCATTTTCAATAAAAATTGCTATTTTTGGTATGCTTATGCGTGTCAAAAGTGTTTGATTGTGATTGTCGATGATTTTCTAAGATTTCTAGAATTTTTTGGGATTTTTAAAATATTTTTTTGGATTTTCAAGTGAGTTTTAGCGTTTCGTCTAATTTTTGACTAAATTTGGCTTTTACGAGCTTTAAGAAAATTTAAAATTGAAAATTTTGCTTCGACAAGCGCCAGTGGTTGATCTCAAGCTTGGGTGCACGTCTCGGCAAGACGGTTGTGCGGAGTCGACGGTCAAATTTTGAGCTTCGACACTTGTCTTTTCCTGAGCGTGCCTTTCGGCGCATGAACTCTCTCCCTCTGTCTCTCTCTCAACTCTCCTCGTCGGATAGATCTGTACGGTCTCTTGGGATAGTTTCCTACGATGTTAAAATAATCTTCTTATTCCTTCTTCATCTTCTTCTGTCCGCCGCTTTCTCGCTTCGTGGCGCGTGAACACCACCCACACACACTCTCACTCTCTCACTAACTCCCTCTTTCTCTCTCTCTCTCTCAAACTAACGATTATTACCTCTCTCTCATCCCCCTCACTCGCCCCCCCCCCCCCCTCTCTCTCTCTCTCTCTCTCTCTCTCTCTCTCTCTCTCTCTCCCCCCCCCTGCGTGACTAGTGGCCCCACTCTCTCTCGCCTTGAGTAGTGAGAAGTCCTCTCACCCGCCTCGCATTGCGTGTAGTTGCCGCACCGAAGTGTTGACTTTCTCTCATTCCCTTGTCACTTCCTCCTGCGCACCAACTACAGCACGCCATATCAGCAGCGACAAGTGTATCTCTCTCTCTTGTCGCGTACTGTGCGCCATCTCTCTCTCTCTCTCTCTAACTTTCTCTCTCGCCTTCATCCTCTGTACACGTGAACGCCATCAACCACCACAAACACACACATGCGTGAATGCACCCCTACACACACAATTCATTAAGCTATAAGAAGATCAAAAAAAAAAAGGACCTCTCTTTTTATCTTGTCTTATGACTTTGTTATTATATTCATTTCATTTTGTTTCTTTTCAATTTCATTTTCATTCCCTTTAAATTTCTTTTTATTTCAATTCAATTTTATTTTTTTCTCTCACTTCAATTTCATTATTGTATATTAGTTTTCTTTAAGAAAATAAAAAAATTCATACAAAACCTTTAAATATCACAAAAAACATTTAAAAAATCCGAAAATCTAGTAAAAAATGGAAAAAAAGTTTTAAAATTTCAAAAAAATAGGAAAACTCATCAAACATTTAAAAAAATTAAAAAACTTACAGAAAATTCAAAAAAAATCAAAAATTGATTTAATAATTCACAAAAAAAATATAAAAACTTCATAAAAACTCACAAAAAATCCATAAAAAATCATAAATTGATCAGAAAAATCATAATAAATCAAAAAAATCATAAAACCTTGAAAAATTTTCATAAAAATTATAAAATTCCTAGAAAAACTATAAACTTCACAAAAAATTTTAATAAAAATTCCAAAAAAATTAGAAAATTTAAAATTTTACAAAAAATCAATAAAAATAAAAAGAAAGTCGTCGTCGAAAGAGACAAAAAAGCAAAAAACACACCACCAAGAGAATCACACACCGCAAACCGCAAAAAAGCAAAAATAGCAGAAGAACAATCGAAAAAAGCAAAAAACAGCCAACTCAAAGCTGTGTGCGGAAGACAAATTTCTAAATTTGTCAAAATCAAGCCAAAAATCGACAAATCACAATTGTAAAACTCATCAAGGCTAAGAATTTTGAGCTAGATTTTGGGATAATACTTGGGAACTGGACTTAATCTTTTTGGCCAAAGCATCACTGTTTTAGCCCAATTTTGGAAAGTGCTCCCACAGTTCAGACAAAGAACGCCAGGGACTAGAAGTCATTGTCCAAATCGAAAACGAGTAGGTGCAAGCAATTGCAATGCAAATTGAGCTTCTAATCGGACGAACGGAGGCACAACTCACTTGTGATTGCAGATTAGGCTAGTATAAGCAGCAGAAATTCTCCTAATCGATACCAAAATCTGCTAGGAGACCGTTTTCACAGAACAAGCCAACATGGACTCAAGTCGAGCCGAGAGTTCAAGTACAACAGAGCAAGCCAATAGCAGTGGCAACACAGATACAACTACAACAAAGCAGATTTTACAAGTATATGGCTACAATGGAAATCAAGTCTTATATACAGATTCAGAAGGCCATAGATACTTAATGAGCAGCAAAAGCAACATAGGAGCCAAGATTCTATTGATCAGAGTAAAGCCAAATTCAGATAACTTTGAGATGTTCAAAGACTTCAGTGGAGCCAGGTATTGCAAGCTCAAAGATGAAGTGCAGATAGAGGTGCAAAAAAATCTACTGCTTGACTTGGGGAATAATTTGTCATGTTTCACGGAGATACATAGGAACTATGCAGAAAGTTTACAAATGCCAAACATCAACAGTGCTACCCAAAGTGTAGCTTCACAATCTCAAAAGGTGAGACTAAACCAGAGCCAAACAATTTTGAACTCTTACAATGAAGCAGGCTATAGTGATCACCCTAGGAAGGGGGGAGTTGTAAATCCATCAAGCTCAGCTTATGTACCAAGAAATGCTACACCAGTTAGAAGCCCTAGAGCCTTTAACCAACAAACTCCTTCAAGACAGAAACCATTGAAAGATCATATGGTTGTTGGAAGTTTCCAACTGACCCAGATTCCGTCAAAATCTGCAGACAAATGCCTCTATGAAGATCAAGGACAGAAGTTTCAGCTGATCTCCACAAGTCAAAGCCAAAAGCCAACAAATCCAATAGAGTTCAAACAGTTACATGTGATCAAGCTCGCATATGCATATCAAGATGCATATGGTAACGAATATCAGCAAGATCACGACCTTGTACAAACCCCTATGGATGGCCCGCAACTGAAGTCAAAGACTATCTGAAGATGATGCAAAGCCTCAAGTTGCTAGAACAGGTGACAGAAAAGTCAAAGTCAATGAAAGCTAAAGTCCAGAAAGCTACACAAAGGTCACCACAAAAATCTCCTCCAAAGAGACAAATTCTACCAGACATTACAATGGATCTTCTAAGATCAAAGGTTACTCAGATGCAGGTAGACAATGCTTATCAGTTGCAGACAAGAAGTGCACTATCACAGTCATACGAGTCAACATCGATTGAAGCAGGTGATCAAAGCAAAAAAAAATGCAGATAAAGCTCAACCAAAGGACACAATCACTCCTGAGACGATCAAGTGCAACATTGTTGGTGAGAATGAAGAAAAGCTGTCAAGAAACAAGAACCTCACGTCCTTTTGCACTTGGAAAAGATGTGGCCAACCGCAACTGGAAGATGCTCCTGAATTTGTGAGCATATCAAAAAGTAGACAAGCAGAATGTTGGGGAATCATCTCCACCGCCATTGAAGTAATTTCACAGATCATCATATCTCAATTTCACGTGATCACAACAACAAGATATGCCAGACAACATCATAATGGAAAATCCACTATCTCCTCATAACGTTTTAGAGATACAGAATGCAAACATGACGGAGTCATCAGAGACAACAAAGAATGAAGACCAAGACTGGTCACCCGCGGACAACAACACAAAGTCCTCAAGCACAGTTAAAATGGAGACTGATATCAAAGCAGATCTTATTGAAGATGATTCATCTCCATCAAATAGAACTTCAGAAGAGCTTAAAGCAAATTAGGCAATAGCAAATGAAGATCATATAGAACAAAGAACAACCACGCAAGCTATTGAGCAGAGAATGGCACCAAATCCAGAAGTTAAGAAGAACGGGGTTGCAAAAAGTCAGGAAGCAATAGGAAGCCCAATGATTCAGACATTGCCAGTCAAATCAGCCGATATAAGTCAGATTGGAAGACAGAGTCTCAAGTGACCCTCCATAGAGACACATTTAGATCAAGATGAGACCATGGCAAAAGCAGTACAGAAATCTTCAATAGAACCAACAATGAGAATAGCTATAGTCCTCAGTAGTATAAATGGACCAAGCGTCAGATGCAATGCTCTACTGGATAAAGATGCAAAGTGCAATATGGTTGCAGAAAACATTCAGAGCATTCTAGAGATTACTCAGGGCAAGCCAGTAATAGAGAAATCATGGGTAAGGCTACAAGTCAAGAAGAAATGGTTGCTATTCTTAACATCCAAAATCATGAAGACCAGGTGATGTTTTAGGTGAAGCCTTCAAAGGAAATTCTTGCAGATGTCATCATTGGACATCAATGGTTAGACCAACACAAGGCCTACAAAGAAGATAAAATGCTAATACTCTCTTTTCCAAGAGGTAACAAGCAACAATTACAAGTACCATTAATGTTGGAATCAAAATTGCAAAAGTCCCAGGAATCAAAGACAAATCTTGCAGACAAAGGAAAAGCTAAAGTGGAACTTCCAAAGAAGGTGTGATAGCATATGCCTTTACATCAAAGAACCCTCATGGATCAGCTTCTTCAAGCAAGTCAGGCTTTCAAAACTTCAAGACAATTGCTGACCCAACTAAAACCTCTAAGGAGACACCCAGAAAAGCATTTCAGTCAAAGTACTCAAGAAAGCAAAAGATAGTCAAGCAAGTGTTTGTTCCGAGCAGTTTAGTCAAATTCAATGATCTGGTATGGATTAAAGACAAGAAATCAACACAAAAAAACAAAACACATGGGATGGATTGCATCACAATGGATCTTAAAAGAACAGGAGTACTATGGAGGTAATAGACAGATATGGGTGTCAAAATTGCAGGTTAGGGCATATAGGTAACATCAAGTCCCTCCCAGGAAAGAAGGACCACCATGTATCAAGCTTGAGAATATCCTAGGACACCTAAGAAGCAGATATCCAATAGAACAACATCGAAAAAAGCTAAAGTCAACCACAACTCTCAAGAGGATACAGAACAAAGAGAAATCTCAAAGAATGTTCCTCTTGGACAAGGATCCTACACAGGTTATACAAAGATTTTGTTGCCGGTCAACCACAAGCCAAATGCAACTACACCAGACCTGCACGAAGATCTCAAGAACTCAACAAAACTGAGAGAAAATCAAAGTCAACAAAGGAGATACAAACGTCATCAAAAGATTTGGATTCCTAAGTCTTTCAATGCTCCTAGTCAAAAGCCAAACGCCAACAGCCAACAGAGGCCTACAACAACATCAAAGACTCCTATCAACATGCCTAATTGGAGAATCAAATAGATAATGGAGTCTTCAGAGTCAAAGAAGGACAACCCAACCAACGTGAATGTAGATTCAAAGAAGATAAAACAGGTATGGCAAAAGAAACCTTCAATGCTAACTTGGTCCTTCACTAATCCTCTTTGTGAGGATTCAAGATTACTTTTACCAAAAGAAATGTTTGTAGTAAACACAAGAATGTAACAAGTCAAGTCGCCAGGGTGCAAAAAATACTCTTGGTATAGTCAGAATCGGGCTGGTGAGCCATAAAATGAGCAAAGCATTAGTCCCAAAGCTTTAAGTCATATTAAAATTTGTGCTAAGATTTGTAGTTATTAGGCTTACGCTCAAGTTGGAAGAGTTGAGCATATCTAAAGTCATGTCACTCATGCTGGATGAGATGAGCAGAAGAGTCAAAGTCTATTAACTTACAATTGGTGGAGTGTCGCAGAGTCCAACACTCACGCACAGTGCACAATAAGATGAGAGCACATATCCTCGTCAACGAAAACCATTCTTAAAGGGGTGTCAGCTTGCAAAGCCATGTCATATGATTTTACAGCTACACCATCTTTTTGAAGAACCCCTCAAAATCCTTCTTATACAGCATATTGTTTTCCATGCATTTTTGTGCATGCATAAATGGGATGTCCCATCATTGGACATATGCATTAGACACTCTTTTTGCTACCACCTATGCACCTTGAGTGGACTACAACAAGCAAACCAATGTTCCATCATGCTACCCTTTCATATTTGCTGCCTTTTTAATTCCATATCTATCAGCAAATAATCCCTTGAGTACTTTATTAATATTTCCAATGCTAATAAGTACCCCAATAATACACATATCCCAAAGACACTTTTTCCCCATTGGGTTTTTTCCCTTTGGTCATCCAGATATTATACCCTAATTTAGAACCTCATCATTCTACTTCCTTTGTACATACTTTTTATAAATAAACAAAAGCCTCCTCATTATGCTAATACAATGGACAAATGCAACATCATCTCTCACATTAGACATATTCGAACCAATGAAGATGCCGCAACACATTGAACCTCATCAACAAATTCAATGACAAATGAAGACAATCAACCCATCAACAACCAATCAAAAACCTTCCACATCCTCCACGGACACTTTTCAATAGTGCCCGAGGATGGGCACTAAAATTGGAAGGGGGGAATGTTAACTGAGTCAACGTTAGTTAACAGAAGCTTCTAAAGACCGAACAAGTACGGACGCACATCAAAGATCAACAGAAAGAAGCAGTAAAGATTGGAGTTACACATTGTCTCAAAATGGTCATGTATTGTAAATTCCCAATTTATTTCAAGCTATTGTAATATTTTAATGTGTTACGGGCTCAATGGGAGTTCCAAACTGTAAAGAATAGGTCAGCTAGTAGTCCTAGGTTGCAGATTCAGTAAATGGTGGAGCCCTAAAGGCCTTGGGTACCCGAACATTGCATATTTTTACCCTAGGTATATAAGCCCGTGTGTAAAAGAAATTAGGGTTCTCAAGCTCATTTGTTGAGAGCACTCTTTGATGAGAGCTCTTGAGGTGTGTGGCTATGGATTCCTTGAGCTTCTCCTTGCTCATATGACTTGATTAACACTAATCAATGCTTAATTCTCTTTCACTATGCCTCTCTCATGCTTCTTATGATTGCTGATGATACTTTGATTTGCTAGATCGTAACTAATTAGTGGTCAATCCCTCTCTAATCTTGTGTGATTGCCCTCTTTTGCTTGTGTGTGCATGTAGGTTTGATTGGAGTGTGGTGCTCGATAGATCTATGTGTGTGTTCTTGCGATTAGTGTGTTGCATGATAGGATTAGTGTTGTGTGCGTCTTGCAGTCGTTAGTGTGTGTGATTGAGTTGATTGGAGGTGAAGGGAAGTGGATGTGAAGATTGCCCATCACTACGGCTTAGCTCCTCCATAGGCCGAGAAGCTCACCTTGTAGAGTCAACTATTTGTATTTCCATGATTATCTCACTATCATGTGAGTGTTTCCATGCCCTATTCGGGTAGCTCATCCCTCCGGATTGATAATTTTGTTGGTCATTGAAGCTATGCAACAATGGAACCCCCAACATATGTTGACAAATGGCCCACCTGTCATACCCTTCTGTCTCTTAGGAAGAAGTCCTGTTGTTTGCATCTCTTTCCATACCCTACAAAATGGACCCATATGTCTTTAGGTGGTGCTCCACATTCTTTCACATTGGGGCTAGTGCCGAATAAATGTTCCTTGATGCGAGTTGCATTTTCGTGCCACTTATGCCCACAATGTTTGCATTCCACAAACGAACTGTTTTGCATTTCTCTATTTCCTCCACATATGTCCACTCTTTTCCTCGCACCATGCTTTCTGACTTCAACAAAATATATCCCAATCAATAGATACACTATGATTATAATTTTTCACCATAATCGCGCAATGAGAAAGATAAAGGCTTATAGATATGATTTGCTAGATTGATGAATGAATAATGCTAAGATAATATTTTAGGGAAAATCACCAATTGATATGACATTCTTGGCTACTGAGAGGTAAAGAGCGTTTGCTCAAGACAACCTAGATAAGCGATGGAGTCATCTCACATTCCACTATCTATGTCTCTTGGAGGTAGGAGCTACTGCTCAAACACAACCAATCGACCCTAAAATAATTGAGGTCTCTAATTTCTATATCAACATAGAGGTAAGAGCATGAGCTCGACAACATCCATGTGATTCCTAAGTACTATTCATGACTAATATTCACTAGGAGGTTAGAGCTTTCGCTCGATCACAACCTAGTGAATTCTATAGGTGATCCACCATATTCACTTGAAGGTAAGAGCATAAGCTCGATAACAACCAAGTGAATTGTACTTCATACCTTAAACCTCACTTGGAAGTAAGAGAAACATCTCATAACAACCAAGAGGCACTAAGTGGACCTATTCTATGTCTATATGGAGGTAAGAAAATATGTTCATGACAACCAAAAGACCCTACATGTATGTGTATATCTTATCCATACTTAGAAGTAGGAGACCCTGCTCAAACAACCAAGTATAGAAGTATTACAATTCAAATAACCTTTGGTAACCTTTTAATTGCACGTAGAAATGTTTATTTTAATCTTCTAAATCAATGTCTTATCCACCTAATGAATGATATTTTCCAAAATGTATGAATTAACACTACATCTATGCACATATTATAGCTATGATAGATTTTAACCATCAAATATCACTTTTAGTATCTATTCTAAAACAAATAGAGCTAAGAGTATAGCCTCTAATGTTTAGAATTATACATTTGCACTAAGACACTATAGCTTCAAAAAATAGCCTCTAATGCTTAGAATTATTTATTTATCTATTCTAAAACAAATAGAGCTAAGAGTATAGCCTCTAATGTTTAGAATTATACATTCGCACTAAGACACTATAGCTGAAAAGATAGCTTCTAGTGCTTAGAATTATTTATATATACTAAAACAATAGAGTTAAAGAATAAATTCTATTGCTGCTTAGAATTATTGATGATTCAAATCTATCCATTTTTTATATTTTTAATGTTTTAACTTTAAAAATAATCTATTTTCTTAAAAAATCAAAGGATTTTTAAAGTTGACAATTCAACCTTTCTATGTGGGGGGTAGCCTGACACTTTGGTATAACGAATCATGCAGCTCTGCTCCACATCCACATTCTCAACATTCTTTGTTTGAACCATAGCTTGCATGAGTGAGGAATAAAGAACCACATTGTTACCACATACATCAACCCAAGACTTGTTTGTGCATACATTTTTCATGTCGCATACATCCCAGCTCATAGTGTCAAATTTCTCCTTTCTCAATACATGGTCATGCTCTACTTTGCTCATGCGCTCCTTCAAAGCATTGAAGTCCACAAGAGAGCGTTTACATTCCTTGACTTTCTCTTCAAGTTGTATCAAATGTATTGTTTGCATCTCAAGTGCCCTTGAGATTCTCATTCTCAACAACAAGTACCCTTAGTGTGCCATTCTCCATTGCAAGTGCTCGTAAGTTTTGGCCTTGTTTGTTTACGATCTCTTGCAACAATACCAAGTATGCCATGATCATGGTTTCCGATGTCGTTGGTTGGGTGGTTGTGCTGCTATCTCCACACTTAGGAGATTTTGGATCATTTTCCACTATGGTTGTGGATCTTGTTGAAGAAGAAGAACCCTTGCGAGTGCCGCAAGACATTATATGTACAATAAAAGATGAGAGTCAACTTTCTTGAACCTGTTCACTTAGGATATGTTGCTACAGAAATGCCTTTCATAAGTCCGATTTTTTTTTGTCTTTACATGAATGTGTAGAGGGCGTCGTGCTCTTCGATTGAGTCTATAAATAACCCAAATCGGAGCTCGGATGAAGAAGTTGTGATATAAAGAGTGAACTGTTGTCTACTAGGTCAAAAACTGGCCCCCTTGGATCCCTATGGCTATAGAGAGAGAGAGGGGGGGGGGGGGGGGGGAGAGAGAGAGAGAGAGAGAGAGAGAGAGAGAGAGAGAGAGAGAGAGATAAAGAAAGATTTCTTTTTAAATTTTACTTGCCACCCCCTTGGATCCCTATGGCTAGAGAGAGAGAGAGAGAGAGAGAGAGAGAGAGAGAGAGAGAGAGAGAAGGAGAGATAAGCAAAAGAGTTTTCTTTTCACATTTTAGCCCTGCCCCGCCCCACCCCGCCCCCTTGGATCCCCTTGGGGACAAAGAGAGAGAGAGAGAGAGAGAGAGAGAGAGAGAGAGAGAGAGAGAGAGAGAAAGAGAGAAGAGTTTTCTTCTTAAATTTTAGTCACCACCCCCCTTGGATCTCCAAGTTGACAGAAATAAAGAGATAGAGAGATAGAGAGTGGAGAGAGAAAAAAGAGTTTTCTTTTTAAATTTTAGTCACCGCCCCCCTCGGATGCCCTTGGTGACATAAATAAAGAGATATATTGATAGAGAGATGAGAGATAAAGAAAGATTTTTCTTTTTAAAGTTAAGTCACTACACCCCCTTGGATCCCCTGGCGATAGATACAAAAAGATAGAGAGAGAGAGAGAGAGAGAGAGAGAGAGAGAGAGAGAGATAATTAAAGATAAGGAAAGAGTTTTCTTTTTAAGTTCTAGTCACCTCTCCCCTTGGATCCCTTGGTGACAAAAATAGAGAGAGAGAGAGAGAGAGAGAGAGAGAGAGAGAGAGAGAGAGATAGTTCTATTATCGTCCTCGGAGGTCAAATATGACGTATGGGACCAAATGAACATGTCACATGGTGTGAGTGGAGGTCATAAGTGACACTCGATGCTCAAAAATGATTGAAATGAACGTCACAATAGATAGTCCACATCGTGGTTGGGAGAGGAAGGTATGTAGAGAGAGCTCATGGCTGAATGTATGGGGAAAAGAGGACCTAATTTGGTCAAAAGCTGAGCACTCAAAGAGTGTGTGATAGTCACTCTCTCGCACTTGACGAAGGCATAAGGTGCAAAGTCGATAAGACTCCCCCCTAGTGCCCCTAAGTCCTGTCTCGCACTATAGAGAATAGGAGCTAAGATGAATGGAGGCAATGGTGCGGGTCACACTCAACGGGATGGGCTCAAGGATGTAGGGATGGGTTCGGTTACCTCGTTCGGAGAAGAAGAGAGATTTGTAGTTTGGGGCAATGTGTGTGGTGTAATGGCTGAAGCGAGAACCTCCAGATTTCTCCCAAGCAGTGATACATTGGCGTTGCAAGAAGGCCTCATTAACTTGGCAGACAATCGACACATCCTTGACCAAGTGACATGCATCCCATCTTCCAAACCATTTCTTGATGTCAAGCATCCACCCCAAACTTAGTATTTTGCTCTTGCATGTCTTTTGGACCTTTTGACTTGCTTCATATGCGATTCTAGGAAGTCGATACAAAGGGCTATGTTGTATCTTAAGCATGTACTCCACAACCCTTTGCATGCCCAAGACCTCAATGGGAAGCGATCCGGACTCAAGAAGTAAGAGCATGTATGGTGTTTGTGTCTAGACTTGGAGAAAGTGGGTGAGAAAACGCTTTTGGACATTCTCAAACTCTTTCCAAGTAGACTTCACAATGCTACCACCCCACACCTCCACTCCATAAGAAGCACCGGTGTCACCAATGTGTCAAAGAGGTAATTTTTGAGAGCCCAACACTTGATCTCTCCAGCATTGCACATGTTCTTAAATGCATAATAATCCCTCTATCCAGCTTCAAAGCAACGCATTGTGCAATCCTTCATTTATGATTGGATAGAACCTCAAGGCCAAGGTACTTGAAGCTATCTACCACTTCAAGTTGCTCATTATTGTGTACAATGCATGGATTTTTGTCATTGAGGGTCTTTACAAGCATAACCCTAGTTTTGGATCCATTCACGATCAGCCCGCTATGTCGGCAAAAGCATTCCAAGACACTCATAAGCTTTTGTGCATCTTCTCAGGTATGTGCCAAGAGCACTACATCATCGGCATAAAGCAAAAGCATGATCACCGCATTTCCGATCTTAACCTCTTCTATGCCTTCTTGCTGCATAAAATCAAGAACCATGCATTCCAATTCATCAATGAGTAGCCCAAAGAGGGTTGGGGAAAGTGGGTATCCTTGTTTGACACCAATGGTGCTTGCAAAAAATTGTGAAATTCCATCTCCCATATGTAGTCGACATATCACTTTTTGATAGATGCAAAAGACTGCATGCATAAATTCTTTTATATTTGAAGGCTTTGCATATGTCTCCAAAGATTTCCTCGCGGTACCATGTCAAAAGCTTTCTTGAAATCCATAAAGCAACAATACAACTTTTTTCCTTTCAATCGAGACGCTTCCATAAGAACTTGAAGAGTGACAAGGTGATCAATAGTGCTATGATGCTTTCGAAAACCTGCTTGGCCAAGCGCACGTTTGCCATTCTTTTCAGCCCATTCACTTATCTTCATCTCCATAATACATCCAAATAACTTTGCCATCAAAGAACCAACCATTATAGAGCAATAGTTGTTCACAGTGTTTACATCTCCTCCTTTGTGCAAAGGTTTGATCCAATTTGCACTCTAATTATGAGGCATGCCATGCTGAAGTGGAAGGTTAAACATATCGGTATCCAATATTGTGTTTTCTTGCTTGTCCATTTAATCATTTCAGCCTTGACACCTTGAAGGTCCCCTGCCTTGCGAGTAGCAAGTTTCTCAAGCGCACGGCATACATCTTCAATGGTAAAGAATGGAGACATAAACGGAAGGGAGCTACAACACTCCATCTTATCAGCATTGGGTTGCTCATAGAGGTTCTTGCAATGTGTATACATATCCTCAAGAGTCAACTCACCAAAGCTCTTAACACGCTTGCCTTTTAGATTTTGCTAAAACTTGCCACATGCATATACTTTCTCTTGCGCTAAAAGTTGTTTTTTGACTTCCCACCTTCTCCTCTTTTTTTGAACAAGTGCTTTGTATGTGTGTGAATGTTCGAAGTAAACTTCCTTATCTTTGCTTGCATCCAACCTTAGCAAGTGTTTTCGGGCTTGACTACATTCCATGTCAAACCACTTCTTCTCGGTGCTACCATTCTTAGGCCTTTTGCAAGACGTGTGTTTCACCAAAAAGCATTCCTTCACACAAGAGCAAATTACTTCTTTGAAAACTTCCACTTGCATTCTAATGTTGGGCTCTCTTGATGCTTTGTCATACTTAACATTTGGTCCACCATATTAGCATATATAAGTGCTCGTTTGAAGTCTAGACATAGGTCCGAATGATTCACATCATGATTGAAGGCTACATGCTCGGTTCTTTTACCACACTTGAGGTCAATACATAACATCCTATGATCTGATTTCGGATTTCATTCACCAAGTGTAAAGCTTTGTATGCATTCTAGAGTAGCTTCCAAAAACAACATATAGTCAATCACGCTATCACCATTGTGCTTTCTACATGTAAAGTCATTGGTGCTTTGCCATAGAGATACACCATTTGCAATGAGCATTCCGGTACTATTTCACATATGTAGAAGTGACTTTCCATAGTGATCCATTTCCTTTGCATCATTAGAACTTCGATTATACATATATGAGTCATCCATTCTTCTTGAGACATGCGGCATGTCGACTTGTTGTGTATCGTGTTGTAATGTATTTGTGCGAGCATTCATGTCTCCAAAGACAATGACTTCACCTTGGTCCTTGTAATCAGCAACGTCTTCCTCTAGGTCAACAAAGGGTCGATCTCTATTCATATCCAAGCGAGCATAAAAGTTGGAGTCATAGTGAGGAATGTAGCAACGAGCCACAAACATGGCTTGACCATTTGGTGGGCTGATTTTCAGCCATAAGTAGCGTTTATACTATCTTCTTTGACAATAAAAACATCTTTCAAACACTTTCTGGTCATACATGCTATGCCTCCTTGGCCTCTACGTTGCTTTGCATTTTTGGCCCACATCAAAGGATGCACATCAAATTTTTCAAATTCAAGAACTCATTGGTAAGCTCATCAATGCCAATTCCCACATTCCATGGGTACCCATCACAATTCCAAAATCTTATTCGCAAGCGTGAGTTGGTCTCTTGGATCACGTGTCCCTATTTGTTGGGTGGACTTGCATCCTCCTCAAGTGACTTTTCTTCTTGAGATGACACCTTAACCTTTTTGCTTCTTTCCTCATATGCTTTGCGACGTACATTTTGTTCTATAAGAGTGCGATCTTCATATACATTACACCCGTTCCTTTGAGGTAAATCCAACTATTGTCAAGGATGATCTTTCTCTTTACCTCATCAGCCATGGTACATACAAGAGGTCTTTCTCCCGAGCGAGGGAATCCTTGTTTTCCAATTCAATGTGCATCATAAGCCATGATTCCAGACATGCCAAAGTATGCAGCAAAAAATCAATAGCAACCGCAACATATTGGGGTGTTTCCATGCTTTCCTCCTTGATTCCACGAATGACAATGTTCTTATAGCATTTTTTCCGTTCTTGCAATTCTTTAGTGTCCACATTCTCTACATTCTTTGCTTGGACAATGGCTTGCGTGACAGGAGATGTAGAAATCACATTATCTTTACATATATCAGCCCATGATCTGGATACATTTCTCAACTCACATACATCATGTCGTATTGTATCTATTGTTTCCTCTTTCAATACATGATCACTCTCAACTTTGCTCAAGCGCTCTTTCAATACATTCATATTAACAAGAGAGTACTTACATTCGTGAACTTCATCCTCAAGATGCATCAAGCGTGTTGTTTGCATTTCAAGAACCTTCTTGAGGTGCTCATTCTCCACAATGAGAACTCTTAAAGGGTCATTCTCCATTGCAAGTCCGTGCAGCTCTTCACCTTACTTGTCGATGGTTTCTTGTAATGAGACCAAGAAAGCTATGATCATTGCCATTGTTGTTGTAGACAATGTGGTTGGATTAGCATCCAAATTCCTTGGAGATTTTGCATCATTG